>NC_136936.1:24501546-24781546 GCF_949987615.1 Pollachius pollachius
AGAGAGAGAGCGCAAGAGCCAGTACGAGATGTATAGAGAGAGTGAGAGAAAGGGATGTGGAAAGAGAGAGAGAGAGACGAGAGCAAGTGATAGATGATAGTTGATAGAGTGAGGGGAAGATAGAAAAAAAGGTGATGAAACACAATATCGAAAAAATATCAGATAGTAGGGCTAGGCAATATAGACAGAACCAAATATTGATGTTTTTGACCTTCCTCCTTATTGATGTCACAGCAACACTGTTAGGATGACTATTAGTGCGTTCACAAGAAAATTACACACATGGGATTTTGGATAAATAATAATCAGTGATATAGATATAATAAGTTGGTAAAGGCAAATTATAGAAAAGCTAGAACAGTCTGGTGAATTCAGAAAACTATGTCACTGTACTCAGTGTTCGAGTTGTAAAAAAAAGCCGGGGGGATGGTGGATTTTAACTTTTAGGGACAGATCATTTGTGCTGATGACAGTGCATATGGTGGGAGACCGACAGTGTGATAATTATTATTCTTTTTTTTCAAAAATGCATTCGGCAGAGAAGGGAGACTAGCGTTGCTCAGGGGTTGGAATGAAAGGGAGAAAAGGGGACAGAGTTGCCAGCGGAAGCGATGTCTGAGATGCAGAGACAGCTTCACGCTGCCAGTGTCTGTCTCGTACGGTGTGGAATGAGAGCTTGTGAAGGCACTATTGCGCAAGTATGCAGGCGTGCAGCAAGCGTGCCTGCGTGCTTGCGCATTAGCATACTGCCCGAGAATGCAGTATCGCTGTCAAATCTGTCCCTGGGAAAAGTAACATTGCGCCGAATTGAAAAAGGAAACCGCTATAATGAAATAACGGTAATATTTCCACATTAATTGATAAAATAACAGGGGATGGGAAGGGGGGATGGCTGTTTCAGAAGGGGGATGATTTTGATCATTTTAATTCCAAAGGGGGATGCCATCCCCCCTCATTCATCCTAATGCAGCCTTTAAAACCAACAAAGCCAATACTTATGCTCAATCAAGATGCTACGATATCCAAAATCAAAGACGATATCTAGTCTTATATCACAATGTAATATCTATGTAATGCCCAGCCCTATCAGATAGTCAGATTTAATGCAAGGGCAAAATGCAGGACCATGATAGGAAAGATGGAGGATAATAGATCCAAAGCCTGGTGAGAGAGAGAGGAGAAGGGGTGAGGAATGGGGCCATGCCAAAGGAATGACACAGAGAGGAGGGATGATAGAGTGAACAACATGGAGGACAGCATGCTGCAGGGTCATAGACGGGCCAGGGGGGAGCACACACACACCTACACACACACACACACACACACACACACACACACACACACACACACACACACACACACACACACACACACACACACACACACACACACACACAAACACACACACACGCATGGTCTCCCTTATATGCTCACACTTCGCTACACACATCCTTTTCTTATCATAGTTGTCCACTCGCTTATGGTTGGCATCCTTGCTTTCCCCTAAGAGCATATGTTAACACATACCCTAACAAACACATCATGTAAAAGGACGAGGATCCTGCGAGCCATATTGAACACCGACCCACTCAAAAATGCATCCCTGCAATCTATTCCTCCCTACATGCGCACTGACCGATACATACCTCTGGAATCTGAATGGCTTGTTCCATCTAGCACTGCTTTCCTTACTCTTGCTCTTTTTTAAGTGGTCTTTTTAAAATGTCTTATTTGTACTCACACAGCGAATAATCACAGAGCTTAATGATCAGGTTACCTTAAAATCAATTAAGATGTATTTTGTGGCACAAACACTTGGACCCCGCACACACACACGCACGCACGCACGCACGCACGCACGCACACACACACACACACACACACACACACACACACACACACACACACACACACACACACACACACAATGTGTCTGCTTGAGGACTCCATCAGGCTCCATTTTATTAAAGTAGAACACAAGGAGGAAACTGCCAGGAAAACTTTCTTCAAGGGGCAGCACTTTTTCAATTCCCATAAACATACAGAAACACTGAAAGTGTTCCCTCTCCATAGCACACCACACATCAGGGTAGTAGAACGCACCTTCAAAGGACAGGAACAGAAAACATGTTTTTTAACAAGCTGTGCTATGTGTTATCGCCAGCAGGGCTGCTGGTTGTTTAGTGTCTTTTTCCCACAACAGAGGGGCCTTTCTATTGATGTGTCAGGCCCTCTCCTCCTCGGGCCCCGTGACTCACTGCAGCCTGCTCTCTGATCAGATCAATGATGTCTTTCTCTGCATTGCAGCATCCTGTGTAAGCCACACCGTGGATACAAACTCAGCCAGAGCAGCCCCGCACACAACCTCTGCGGACTCATAAGCCCCTGCCGCCGCCCCCGCCACCTCCATTGTTAGTGCGCTACACAACAAGCTTTGCTCAAAACAATATGAAAACAGGATTTTCCCCCACCCATTCAAAATGGCTGACGCGGCTTCTGGCAAAGCTGCTGGCGCCTTGTAAATAGGGGTTGGGGGCACTGGGGGCGCGTTGCTCCAGATGGGGAAGGAGTCTTGTTCCTGAGCAGATGCAGGCTGCTTTTGTATAATGTCCTGTACAGTATGTCCCTTATTGGCGTTTGGTGCTATTCCTCCGCTTAACAGCTTCTCAACTATGTTTGTGATAACTGCCGACCAAACAGACATCTCAGGGAATTCCCTCTCTCTCTCTGTTAATTCAATTTGTATTTTGTACCACGTCCAAAATGCTCATCTGAATGATAATTACATTAGGTATTAATAGGGAGGCAGGTCTTATTTCGGGGTGAGTTGCAGGCGGATGCAGGATTTACTATCATTGCTTTAGGCTTTTTGGATCAATAACAGAAAAGATGTCCTCCCACACATGTTTTTACAATTAGAAGTCAGCATTAAATAAATAAGCTGTGTATTACCACTTGGGTGATACATTTGAATTACCCACGCCTTTGATAGAACTGCTGGGACAGCAGCATCTTGGGTAAAACAATGGTTGGTGCATGAGGCCAAAATTACTACTTGCCATTATGTATAGTGTGGGTGACATCTGCTGCACTACCTCCTGTGTTGCTACACAAACAGTGCTCTCCCTGTGGTTTAATTGTTGGGTGTCATCATTGTTTTCTCAATCTACCGAGGTACAACTACATGGAAAAGGTTGTTTTTTTTTGGAAATTGCGATGACACACTTCAATCTTATCTGAGCACTGGATACACAAGGTTATTATGCCAACAGGGAAAGGGATGAACTTTGTTCTTCTGGCAGTAACATCCACACTCCAACAAAGTTGAATGCCAATGGAGGGGTTTGGCTCACATTCTGTCGGGTTGTTTAAGGTTAACTTATTAATTAGCATGTCCTGATCTGCTCTGAAGACACACACGCACGCACGCACACGCACACACACATTTTTCCCAGTCTTCCCACATTCTCTATAACCGTTGTGTCTCTTATTGCTGTCCCGCTAGTGTGTGGTTAGGTAACACAACACAGTCAGTGTCCTTACCAATTTTAAAAACGCAAATTTCATGCAATGCAAAAGATGTCAGTTGGAGCTCGAGTGAGGAGTGAGAAGAATGTTTTTGTTGCGGGCGTGCGCAGGCTAGCAATATCAACGCGTGCCATGTCAAGCCCACTCGTAAACTCCAGTGGAGTTGATGAAAGTTCAAATTGCTCCAGCAATTACTGGCTAAGCTGCCATTCCATATTTGGCTACTACTGCTCGTTATAAGCATGAGCCTCAATGTCATCTCATTTAACTTCATTCACGTGGGCCAGTTGAATGACACAGCCACCCCCCACCTCACCCCACCCCATCCCCAGATAAAGAATTACCAATCAGCTATTTCAGCCCCTCATGTAAAATGGTCTGCCCAGCTATCCCGGGGCTGCTGACCCAGCCCAGGTCCTCTGAGTGGGCCTGTGTGGCTGGGGAAGAGTGATTGACATGCTTAGCACTGGGGAGGTCTAACCACAAAAAACTGATTCTGCATATTAGTTTGTGACACTATCCCAAACTGCATATTTTTTTTTTTTTAAGAATAATCACTTTTTTTCAGTTTAGATTTTCTCACCTAGAAATATAGCAGAATACAGCAGTGGTTTTGGTAATTGTAAATTGCATCACAGAATACTGGTATCCTATTATGTATGTTTTATCAGGTATGTTCTTGTCTCAATTTGATGTACCTGCTGAATTCAACGTTGAACCTTGCAATAAATTGAAAGAATGCCTGGACTCTCTCTTCATAATGTGAGCAAATCAGTTGGCTAAATTCACTTACCTAAGTTGGTCCTCTCCGAGCTGAAATGTAACCCAAAAAATGCCTTTTCAAAGTTATTCTAACTGTATAAGAATAATTCTTCTGAAAGCTGTGGACTTCAAGTCTACGTGAAGCGGGCAACAGGGACGGGATTACATTAGAAGATGTATCACTGAGGATTCAGTTGGAATATTGTCCTAGAAAGTTCAATATAAGAATAGCATATTAAACAAATAGAAAGCGACAAGGCTTGGCATTGTCTATATATCTTCAAAAAGCCATATCTACATATCTATATATATTTAAACCCACTTCTGGCCTGTTTCTTACCATGGCCTTCAAATATATCCAGACAACGAAATAAAGTATCTGTCAGCTCTGTAACAACCTCATGGAAACCTCAATATGACCAATGAAAAAACCCAAATCTGTTTTAACATTCTGTCTCGGAAACATTTCTTAAAAAAAAATAGGAATGGCGTCTCAAATCTTTTTAGCTGATAATGGATTCTGCGTTCCTCCCCCTGAGCCCTGCAGCTTACATAGCATTCCTACACTACTCTTGTTTCCCTTCACTTTGAAGCCTCCAGCTACGTGTCAGAACCTGAAAGAAAACAGGCAGTTGCAAAGGGCAGCCAAAGTTTACGTGTCCCTAGGAACCCAAATATCCCTCTCCTCACGGCGTGGTGGGATGCAGGACTGGGCGACCTTGCTCGCTCTCACACCTGCCTTGCTCCCACCTCTCCGATGTCACTCTCGCTGCTCGATGTGGCACTTTATTTCACAAACCTCGTCTCCTTGGTTCTACAAAGAGAGTAATGGTGGCCCCCGATACACCGGAAAACTCGAGCACTTTATACCAGGTGTGGCACAACTCTGGTCCTCCTTTAAACTTGTGTGTCATCCTCTGACTCCTGTCCTTCATAACACGTACCGTGCAGTTGTACAGAAGAAATGGAGTCCGTCCTGCCCAACTGGTAGAGCATGGCATTAAAGTTGCCATGGCGAGGGGTTTGATTCCCATTGGGTTACCCGTGCTGACGATGCTCGCTCGCTTGCTTCAGACATATTTTCTTTCGTTTTAAACAGGAATCCAAAACACCTGCTCTCACAGTATTGAGGATCGCTTGGATATTAATAAGTGGGTGGTATAGATGACATTTTAAACATTTGAGGGAGGCTTAAAGACATGCAGGGTGCTGTTGTCAAGGGGATGAGAGACTAGATTTTTTAAATCTGTCTTTGATGGCGTTTGGAACCATTCCCTTGAGGCGCTTAACGGTGAAACAGAACAAGTGTTGACATATTTAAAACTAGACCCTAGCAACCCATGCAACAGATGCATGCGCTCTCTCTCTTTCTCTCTCTCTCTGTGTCACACTCACTAAAATGTCGGAATCTCGCTTGCTGAGGCACCTTCTTTGTCTTTCCCATTTCTTCAATTCCTCACAGTTCAACCCTCGTTTTCTCCTCCTCAGTTGCACCGTGTCTCCCTCCCACTCGCTTATTCCCTCTCTGACGAGTGCTTTATTTTTGTTTTGCCCGCTTTCTGTTCTCTGCAAGTCCTCAACATAATTTACAGCTCTGCATCTCTCTCTCTAACGGAAAGGTTCCTTTCAAGGCTGAGCTCTCAAACCTGATTCTGTGTCTCTCACTCTCTCTCTCGCTCATTCCCTTTCTCCCTCATCAGTTCTCGCTCGCTCACTCGCTCTCGTTCTTTCACTTTCACTGTTTCTCACACTCGCACAAACACACACACACACACACTCTCTCTCTCGCTACCTGTCAGTTCCTTGGGAGAAGTGAGTTCTTTGGTGACAGATGGCGCCCTGCTTTTCATCTCTATGGCAACCCTGGATGAGAGGCGGGAGTTGGTGGGCGACAGCAGCTCCTCATTGGCCAGAAAGTCAGTCCTCTTCATGGCGGCTCCTGTGTGGCTGCCGCTGCCCTCCTCCACCAGCGCCATGGTGTCTCTCAGCGTGTGGCCGGGCGACGTGACCCTGGAGTGTGGCTCCTCCTGCCCGTCAGTCACTTTAGAGGCCGAGCGGGGCATGGCCATCCCTAGCCCCACCCCTCCCCCTCCTCCCCCTCCTCCTTGACCATTGCTCTGCGGCCTCGGGCCGGCGCCCGACGATGGGGACATGGCCGCCTTGCCCTCCCCGCCGCCACTGCCTCCCTGGTTGCTGTAGACCTTGTAGCGGATCATGAGGATGATGATGAACACCAGCACGGACGCCACGATGATTCCGCCGATGATGATGATCATAGTCCCGCCCAGGAAGTGGCTGTGCAGGGCCTGGCACTGGCTGAACTCCGTCTCCGTGGTGAAGGACAGGCAGCCCAGCGGACGTGTGGCGGTCAGCGAGGTCACGGCGTCGTCAAACACCGAAAGCACGCACAGGTCATAGGATCGGCCGGCCGCCAGGTCGCGCACCAGGAAGTCGTTGCTGCTGGACGGGATCATCCTGGGAGAGAGAGGAGACATTTACATTAGGGCATTTTGCTGACACTTTAATCCAAAGTGATTTACAACCATTCATTCCAATACCGACGACGGAGTCAACCATGCAGGGCCACAGCCAGCTTGTCAGGAGCAGTCAGGGTGAGGCGTCCCACTCAGGGACACCTCAAAACTCAGCTAGCCGGGGATCAAACTAGCAACCTTCAGGTTACCATTCAACCGCCTCTGCCGCCCCCTTGACTAGGGAAACAGGCTGTCCGGTTAATACAGTGGAATTACAGTCCTCTCAAAAGTAACAAACTATGTTTGACACACACGCCATGGCGTAGGAGATCCATGCTACCCGAGCAAGGAATGTAAATCTTTGTTTTAGAGATTGGATATTGACATAAGAAATGGCAGTACAGAGATATTCCCATGGGGTGGCATCTGTGCCTGCAAAAAAAAATCACTAGAGCAAACAACTCTATGATTCCCGAAGCAGAAGCCATCTCGATACAGCTGTAAAGCTACTGGTATTGAGCACTGTAGCATCATTTTCTGTGAATTACAAATCCATCTTCTGTTGATAGCATAATAACCTATGTGAAGGAATGAATATCAGCCCTACAATGGTATACACAGTAAATAACGGAAGGCATGGCTCTACTTAGTAGGACACCGTACCTGATGAAAATACACCTTACAAAAAGGAGCTAGAGAAGAACTAACAATGTGTTCCTCAAAATCAATGATTAACATTAACAGGCCATCGTGTTGCCACCTTGTTTTGACTTGTGTGTGATTGCATTACAGTCGCGGTGATTGGATCTGCAGTGTAATTGTATAATGGTGTGCAGTGGTGCCTGTGGCTTAAGAGTCATCACACTTATTTCCCCAAAGAGGGAGAATTCATAAACCTGTGATATGACAAACTGTCTCACAGCCCCGCCGATGACTCCTCACACCTAGAACCGTCTTTATGGTCTCTGTATTCTCACATTAAGACATTGTCCTCTCGTTCCTTCATTTCCTCTTCTCTTTGAAGATCCCAAGGTGAACAAAACCTCTCAGGATTCATCCAAGAATATAGCAAACAGTTACAAAGCTCACTCTCTCCCTCCCTCTCCCTCTCTCCTTCACTCTATATCCATCTCGTTCTCACTCACTCACTCTATCCATCTCTCTTGTTCTCTCTCTCCATCTCTCTCTCTCTCTCTCCCCCTTTCCATTTCCATTTGAGCACACACAGAATTCATGAATTCAGAGACAATTTCAAACAACAGCTCCTCCGCGCTTACTCAGCCTTCAAAATGCCATAACATAACTTTTCATCGCAAGTCTCATTACGACTCTTCTGTCAAATGTATGCTTTGTTTACTTCAGTTTGTGTATGTTTCACATTCACATGTAATCAAAAGCAGAATAAATGCCTTTTTCAAGTATTGGTCAAACCCACATGGAATTGTTTATCCCAGAAAAAGGTTTGTTTTGTTGTGGTCTGTGGGAGTCCTTCCTCACAGTGTATGTTGGTCCTCAGTCCCTTTTTAATGAGTGAACACATGTTCATGAAGTCATTAGGTATTGATGCTTTCAATCAGCAGCAAACACAGCAAGCCAACCACAAAGAACCATACTGTCCTCCTCCCTCTTTATTTTCTTAATAGAATTTAGTATGTTGCCATGCAATGAATTTATTAATATAGCCAAAAAATATGTCCATCATCATGAAATACTTAGAGCAACTAGAAAAAACATTTCATGCTGAAAATGCGGTGAGTGCTGTAGTACAAAGTGAGGTTGAAAATATTTTTTAATAAAGCCACATAGATTGAGACATGAAGAAACGTTAAATGGCTTAAGAGAATAGCGAGCCGGTGCGTGATTAAAAGTAGCTCACTAGAGAGGGAAAAACCGCCCAATCTGGCAACACTGCTGAACGGCATCACGCTCCAGCGTCAATGTAAATCAATGAGACCAACTGAAAATGAAGCCGATATGAAACTAAAACTGTGATTCTGAATAAAGTTTAAATGATATCGAAATTCCATTATTATTGAAGATACAAGTGTGTAGATTTGTTAAATGGTTTGAACGAAGGTTAACGGTTGAAATGTGATCGCTGACGATGTCTTAAGTAATTTAAGTGTCAGAATGGGCAGACGGCTTCAATGGGACCAACTGTAGAATATGACGTTTGAAACTAAAACTGTGATTCTGAAGAAAGTTTGAATGACATCGAAATTCCATTTAGATATTATTGAAGATATGTGTGTAGATTTGTTAAATGGTTTGAACGAAGATAAATGGTTGAAAATTTATTTAGTTACGCCTTAAACAGTTTGAAGTACCTGAGGACGGCTCTCCCGTCCTCCCATTGACTCCCATGTTAAGAAAAGATAATATTTTAAAAGCAGAATATCTTAAAAAGTATAGAATGTTTTAAAAATCTGAAATGAAGCGCGCGATTCCAAGCTATTCTGGTCCCAAAGTTTGTAGAGAATAAGAAAGAAAAAAAGAAAGAAAGAAAGAAAGAAAGAAAGAAAGAAAGAAAGAATAAAACTGATGAAGAACAATAGTTGACCGCTGCATGCAGCACTCACCTAACAAGAACCTTTTCCCAATGTTTAAGCAATCTTATATTAAAGATGAAAAGAGTTGCAGATCAACAAGTTTATACTTCAGTTGTGTGTTGGTATCACCTGATTACACATACATTTAATGATTGAAATAGCTATACAGCTATAACATTACAGAATAACGTATTATTGACTACATTGACACCTGTTAAGTTTGCATCCGCCCGTGCCATAAATTGTTGATAAATAATCACGGGCACAGCATACACACATACACATCCATTCGAGACTATCCAAGGATCTTCTAGGGCCAACCTTATCAGACGGTAATTGTCATTGTGTTTTGATACATTTCAGAAATAATGAGGGAATCGTGGGGTGATGTGTGCAAACATGTTCGATAAAAAAACCCTCCATATTCATTCACGTCCTGCTGTTCTGTGTCATTATCCTTTCATACCTTTCATCCTAACTACTACCCTCATTGACAACGGTCTCACCGCCCAGTCGCTTTGGATAAAAGCGTCTGCTGAATGGCCTTAATGTAAATGTAAGGGTATTTGTTTCCAGTCATATATTAAGGAATTTCAATGTTTTAAATTCCTCCATTTTTGACAACCACAACTCCAGTGCCCCTAGATATTGGGTACTACAAGGTTTATTATTCCTAACATAATTAATTAACCCAACTTTTGTTTGGAGTCCCTCATGGGCCATTCTTTGGTCCCATCTATTTTCCTTCCTTCAAGCGCAGTGTCTGTTGTGTCTACTAGATACAATTACTACAAATCCACGGAGGATCCTCCAGCTGTTTGTTGTGCTAAGTCTTGTCTAATCCCTGCAAGACACCATAGTTTCATTGTTTATCCTTCAACCAAACTCCCGGAGAACAGAGGTTCTCATCATTAGCCTTGACCATGTATCAACTTGCATTTAAGAATCTATTCATAATGAATCATATCATTATAGCACTCATTGAAACTTACGGGAAAAACAACCTTGCATCATTATTTTTGAAAGAAAAGAAGTGGCTTCTTGAAAGAAGTGGCTTCTTTCTGAAATGTTTCATATTGATTCTAGTCCCCTTTACACTACCAGCTCTCCCCCCCCCCCCCCCCCGATCTTCTGCCTCTGTAAGGTACATTGTGAGATCAATCTTACTTTATTCATACAGCGCCTTTCGTGCAAATTTGCAATACAAGGTGCTTAACTATACAATGAAGATAAGATAAGATAAATAAATAAATAATAAATAAAATCATTTAATAAAATAAATAAAAAAACATGGATGAAGCATGAATTCTGAGTTTAATAGGTTTGTTTTAAGGTTTATTTTAAAGGCTTTCACAGATTGTGATGCCTCAGCTCCTCTGGCAGGCTGTAGCAGGCGAGGACCATAGACACTTAAAGCCGCCTCCCCATAGGTCTCTGTCATCACCCGGGGGAACAACTAAGAGAGCTGTGTTACATTTATATTTTTCTTTAAGAAGGTTGTCTCATATCTGCCTGTAGGTGAGTCTTGAAACTAAGATCTCTAGTGTTAAGCATTGCAATTGGTTGTACTAACGTTAACCCTATTGCTGCAGTGTTGGTCTTTGCTGCTGTTGTTGCCATTAGTAAGAGGTCCTTGATGCTAGTTTCAGTCACAAGGTAACAACAACAGGCTTGATTGCTGGGCGGAGTTAAGGCTGCCTGAGCTACTTTGTGAAACAAAGACTCAGGGAGTCTCTCTGTTTCCCTGCTCTCGAGGAAGAGCAGGGAAGCCAACTCAAACACCTCCCCCACCCACTGTCTCTTAAGAAATTGTATTTACCCGGGTTTAAAATGAAACTCTTGAAGAAAGAGTGTCTGAGGATTTTTTTTTTAAGTGGCCTAGAACTTTATGTTTTTTTGCACCTTCTTTTAATCTTTTAATATTCCAGGTACAAATGGAACATTTGTTGTGTATGGCTTCTAAAGACTTATTTAGTACCGTTTCTACTTGTAATCTTACTTGTGGGACACATAGCTGCTGAAAACCACTGTGGAGATGCTGGACATAGAGCATAGACACATTTTTTGACACAGACAAGACTGAAAAGACTGACAAACACATACATGAAAAAAAAATACAGCTACCCTTGAAAACTTCTCATCTCTAAACATGCTTTTCTGAGCTAATTAATTTGCTCCCTCCCCCTGGGGTGTAGCAGTGTTCATAAATAATAACAATGTTTTCAACTTTGACAAAGCAATTGTGTACTTCCTCAGCCATAACATCGTATTTTGATAAATAGTTTCAATAAATATAAGGGTATCAAGAAGAAAACAGGGAAAAGAGGAAAGAAGAATTGGAAAGAATAGTGGAGGAGATGCAGCAGCAGGCCTAAAAGGAGGATGCAAATTGGTTAAAAAGGAGGAAAAGAAAACAAAAAAAAAGAAAACAAAATAACCAAAAATGCTATGTAATTCATTCACTGTTCCTCAAACATAGGCCTACAAGAGGATGCAGATTGGTTAAAGGATAAGAGCATAAAAACACAATACAACTCCCCTTACAAATCATTAAAAAATCCTTAAAGTAAGATTTACCAATGCCCATAGCCTCTTTTTTTCTCACGTTACCTCAGCACCCTCACACATCGCCACGTCACCCACTCCTCCACACGTTGACATTCATACACCTAGCACAGACTTCCATTCCCTCACCCCCCCCAAGTAAACACAGCAAGGACAAATAAAGTAAATTACTCTAGACCTAAAAAACAAACAAAGCATTTAGTCTACTTTAAAATAAAATTAGACCGATTTAATTCATTTCTTCCACACTTTATACAAAAAAAAAAAAGAAAAAAGCTCCAGAGTTTATTTGTTAGCTTTTTACTTTAACCCACTATTGTCTTTTGAGTAATTTCTTCATCTTACGTGTACTCTTATGAAAGAGACGGGTGTTTCTTTTGGAGCTCCAGCAGGGTCTCCTGTGGTGTGGTGTAGTTCATTGTTTTCTCACAGTCTTGCACTTGCAGAGCTGAAGGGAATCGGAGTTGGGTTTTAATATCCAGTTTGTGCAGTTGTTCTCTCAGCGGCCAAAATGCCTATCGTTTCTTCCGTAGTTGTGTCGAAATATCCGCGGTGATTCTGTAATTGGTGGTGTCATTAGGATTACTTTGTCTCCTTTCCCTCGCAGCTCTTGAGATCAGTATTTTCTTCTGAAGGTGATGCAGTTTGAATATAATGGTGCGGGGGAAACGCGCATTCTCATTGAAAGGGCCAAGGCAGTGTGTGCTTTCGAAGTCTTCTTCCGTTCAGTTTTACATACCACTCTCGGTCTGAGTCTAACCAGGAAAGTGTTCATTACCAGGTTATCATCCAGCTGTTCAGACACATTTAGAAGCCTCTGATTGTTTTGGCGCTGGCGATTTTCCAGTTGGTCAATGTAATCCATTGCGAGCTGCAGTTTGTTTTCAAGCTCTTTTGTGCGGCATTGCTGCGCGCCCTGATTGACCACTTGCTCGTGCATTTCTCCTGTTAACTTTTCAATTTCCCCGTTCCCATGGTATCAACTCTTTATACAACCGATGACAAAAGCGTGTTAGTAGCCTTGTGGAGGTCTAACAGTTTGTCAAGTTTGCTATCCAGTTCATCAAACCTTGCTTATGCTCCAGCTGGTATGTTGGCCTGTGCGGTCTCAGCGGCCAGATGTGATCTTGTTTGGATTGGCATCGCAGAGATTGCAGTTGTCGCCTTTTCTTTTTCCCTCTTTCTTTCTTTTTACCAAAAGTCCAGTTAATGTGAAACTTCCTCTTGTATTAAGTTGGTGCTGATGGAGTTAAATGTCTAGATTTACAATTTATTTGAACATGGCACACCACATTGGGAGGAGACTCTAGCCCTTCCAACCTCTCAAGCCGCGCATGCTCAGACCCTATTTTGCATTCAGTTATTAACTGGAAGCTGAATTGGCTCATTATCAGCAGTCGTACGTTGTTATTGTCAGTACTGTCCTGCTGAGTCCAAATCAGTGACAGGTCCATTGTAAGGGCTCATTAGAACAGTTAACTGACTGTGCGTCTGACATGGCCTACCCTACTTGTGTGTGTGTGCAGTGTGGACAGTGCCCGCTCATGAGTAATGTTTATTGAATTTTACCCAAGCACAGATGACATTTTCTCATTCCCACTTAAGCATTTGTTAGTGTGTGCGTGTTAGTTTATGCGCGTGTTAATGTGCAGTTGTGTGTTTGATGTTTCTTAATTTGCATGCAAATGCTTGTGTGTGACAGTAGCTGACATTTTCATGCTGCCTGGATTCAGTTATCTTGACTGACAGACGGTGTTTAGTTGGTAAACACTGTCCATCAGTCCACCCCTGCTCCTTCGGAATTTACCTATACACACAAACACACACACACACACACACACTCACACACACACAGGCGCTGTCACATTCAGTGCACTTGGTCCCGAGTGTTGATCTCTGCCGAGCGTCGGGTGAATACTTATGATAATGTATCCTGACTGTTTTCTTATTTAATTGAATTAGCCAATTATCCCTTAAGAGCAGACAGAACAGAACCCGACACGGCTGAGGGTTGACAGTGAAATCTCCGGCCAGCACTCGGAGAGACACCGAGGGACACCCGAAGTCAGTCAGCTGAGCTCCAACAGATGGAGCAGCGCACGGGCGGATGGAGGGGATAAACAGATAAACATGTTACATCCGCACGATCAAGGAAGCCTTCTGAAATATGGCGAAAGCATATGCTCTGCAACGCAGCCCAGATCTTGCAGGTGTGGCGACTTTAGTTTGAGGATGCGGGTTGTACGTTGTGAATATTATTAATACAGAATTTGCTGGTGCTACGCCCGCTGATATTTTTTCACAGGGCCAATTCCTCTTCCTGTCAGGAATGCTCTATCTATTTCCCTAGGTAATTTGATTTATTTTAAGGGTCTCTAGCGATATTTCCTTTTGGGTCTGGGTCCTTCCCTCTTTCAATACTTCTTATTTTTCTTCCTTATTTCCTCTCCCCTTCTTCCCCACATGCAACCCGCAATAACCTTGAGGTCCCCTCTCCTTGCCCTCTTCCTGCACCACTCTGCATTTCTACATGCAACCATAAAGTATTCCAGCATTGCCCCAGTCCTCCAAAGCATCTTTAGTTTGAGAAGACACACCAGGAGAGAATTTATTGTTATCGTTGACACTTGTATATACTTTATTTTGCTTTATCGCGGTGGAAAACATATAATCTTTCCTTTGGCACCATCTCTATTCCTCATACACAGAGGTGCACGTTTACTGTATGGGTTATCTCCCGTTGTATCTTCCCTTTCCCTTGACTGAAGACCTCAGTCTCACAAACTGCGGCGGGGGGTAAGAATTGAGCAGGAACAATAGAAACAGATCAACAGAACTATTAAGATTGTGTTCAATGATAAATAGTCAGGTTAAAGGATAGTAGCTAGGTTGTTCCACTCTCAACAAAAGGTCCCAATCGAATTGCAAGCATCTGCAGTCAGTGAAATTCGCAGTGAATAAAGCGTCTGCTAAATGAGTCAATTCTTACTTCAAATAAAAGTATTGTCGACCCACATGACAACAGGAAGTCCTTGTTTAACTGCTCTTGCTGTGGATGGGGAAGAGACAGGAGCTCAGCCATCATGTCACCAGAGGTGTCACAGGGTCCATACTGCATAGATCTATGGGACACATTTAATTTTTCTTATGGTTTTCAGATCCAGCTGAAACAGCCTCAGTATTTTAAGGACAAATCCGGAAGCCCACCTCCAGGGTCTATCAGCTCTAATTGTCTATGATACATTTTCCTACTATCAGTCATTCTTTCATATTGTTATGTTTTTCTTTAATATATTATCCTTCTTTGCCGCCCTCCAATCTTGGCATGCCCCTTGCACATAGTGTAATTTACTTTTAGACAGGTATAGAATATGTCTAATAGTCCAAAAAATATCCTATTTTGATTAGTCTGTTTGCTGTTAACCTATGAGTTTTTTAAAAACAGCTGTCAATCAAGTGTTGTTGTTGACTCGTTTCCACAACAAACCCCCAAAGAATGTGGATGAAATGCACCAAAGTACAATACAAAGAGAGTTGTTCTCATAATCCAGTGGTTAAAAATAGCCCAATCACTGCACCGTCTGTGTCCTCAGACCAAATCAGAATCAATGGGTTAGGGTAAGGGCTATCACTTAGATTATTATCACGGTGTCTGATACTACAGACACCATTTCTTCATATACATACAGATCATAAACGATCACAAAGACAAAGAAATGACAAATCCATTGATACATTTCTCTCTAGTTTAAAGTGGTAATCTCTAAGACCCACCAACTATTTATCTGTAAAGGAATGCAGGTTACGTCATATATGGCCGACTGACATAATGGTGATGGAACCAATGGTCGCTGATGAAAGCCCCTGCATTTACAGTGTTATGAATGTGATGAACTGCATGTCGGTGGCGCCAAGCATTCAAATCACAAGAGGTGCAGTTAGTGATGTTTGTGTGAGCAGACGCTCACCAGCAGTAGTTGTTACCCCAGAGGGCGAATGGCAATCGACCACAGCAACAGACTCTCCGACTCAAACCACGTGTGCAGCCGCGTACTGTATTTCCCTCGCCATAGGTGCCGCCAAAGAGTGCAAAGCAGAAATCTCCAGGATTGTCACTTTAATGAGCATTTATCCAATGGTGTCCGTCAAAAATCTTCTGCCTCTGACACAGATGGCAGCTGTCGAAGCGTTTTAATTCTGACGCTTCGCGCCCTCGGTGCAGACACACAACTTTGGAGTGGTAGGTGGAAGTGAAATAAACAACTAGAGGGAAAAGATGGGTGAGCAAACACTCCACGCCGACTCAGGGACAGCTTAGTATTGGCGCTTGTTGTAATTGCTTGTTTCTAAACGGGCTAAATTTGTGTCATCGACGGGCACTTAATATGTTTCAGGATGGTGGAGAGAACCGGAGTCTTCACAGCTCACCAGTGGGATGGGCTGAAAGGAACAATTGATAAAGCGCGTTACTGTTTCAGGGTCACACACACACACACACATAATTTACATCTATGGGCGCACCAATTAGCCTGACCTGCAGGTCTTTCTCTAGGTTAGAAGGAACTGGAGCATCTAAAGGAATCTCAGCGTATGTATATATATATATATATATATATATATATATACACAGATATATCTATATATATATATATATGTATTTGAGGAGAACATGCAGCATGCAGGACAGGACAGCATGTTAGACTATCTTGCTCCTTCTTACACCCGCAGAAACACACACACATTCACACACCCTGCTGTCCCATGCTGTGGCTGTCATAATCACACAGAGGAAAATGTCAGTCTTTTAGCGAAGCGGGAGAGGCTGACAGAATCAATTAGCTGCCAGGGTGAATATAGGATCCTGCTTCAGCCATAGGCTAACCGCTCGCTGTGCCTTTATCCAGCCCAGCTGTGTAGCCGAGTGCTTTTGTGTATGGATGGCTCAGTTGTGTATATGCAGTTCTGTTATAAAGTGTAGGTGTGTGTGTGTGTGCATGTGTGTGTTTGTGTGTGTGCGTAGGGCTGCGTGTACGGTTTTGTGTGTCTTCTTCTGTATGGATGTTGCATTTGTGTCTATGCAGTAATGCGTGTGTCTGTTTGCGTATGTGTGTTGATTTGTGTGAATATCTGCGTGTATGCTTTTGTGTTTTTTTTCTGTGTGTGCATGTGGCAGACTATGTTGGAATAGTGTGTGTGTGTATGTGTGGTGTGTGCACACATGCATATGGTTTTCTTTATTTCTGTGCAGAGGTTTTCTGTATCTGTTTGTGTATCTGTGCTGTATCTGAGTCTGTATCTCCATCTCCATCTGTGCCTCTATCTGTGTATATACAGTTCAATTGGCAAAGAGGAAAGATAGACCAGAGGAAGGACAGACTGACAGAGGACGGGTGAACTGAGAGATGAAGGATAGACTGATAGAGAGAAGACAGATGAACTGAGATATGAAGGATGGACTGACAGAGGTATGACAGACTGACAGAGAACAGATGAACTGAGAGATGAAGGATAGACTGACAGGTTGGACAGACTGAGAGGGGGCAGATGGACTGACAGAGGTAGGACAGACTGAGAGGGGACAGACTGAGAGAGGACAGTTGGACTGACAGAGGTAGGACAGACTGATATGGGACAGACTGAGAGAGGACAGATGGGCTGAGAAATGAAGGATAAGAGAGGAAGAGTGTCTTCGTGTGCATGTTTATCTTGAGGATGAACCCATTTCTCTCTATCCTTTTGCCTCAGCGCTTGCTGTCTCGCGCAACCTGAGCACCACAATTCACTGCGATGTTTCAATGGTTAGAAGTAAGCCACCCAAAAGCCAGTGTCAAACCTTAAGCTCAACAATGCTAAATACTTGTTTCTCAGGATTGCTCACCCGAGAGCGGCTCTGAGTATCAATAGTATGGATGCCTGGGGACGCTTTGAACCTTGCACTATAGCACAGTGGCCTTTAATCAGCCACTGTGAACCTCGCCTGAAAAGACAGTTTTCAATAATGTAACAGAGCAAAGATTCAAAACTATAGGGCCTTTGAAGACTGAAGCTAAGAGTCTTTATTAAACTTTGGGTCGTTGGTGGGCCGAGAGCCTTTTATCCAGAACATGGCTGCAAATCACAGTATTTTTTGGCTGCAACCCTGAACATAATGGAAACGTTTTGCATAAACTCCCTGGATGATGAAGGCATTTGCATGGAACTTCCCCATTTAGTTGCTTCGATTGTGGGGCAAAGGGCGGACTGGAGGTCTGAAATGAGATCCAGGATATGATCCTGACAACCAAGCTGTCCTATTGTACTGGATTCGAGCCAGATGTAAAAGGTACTTAACTACGGTTCTATGAATTCTGGATGACCGCCAGATGCAGTGCTTAACATTGGATGTTATCCATCGCACATGCACAGGTCGAGTATTTAATATCAACAAAGTCACAAGTGACCGAGGATGACGTCGGGCCGCCCGCCTATATAAGCCCACGTCACTCTTCAAGATTTGCCTTCAGAATCTTCTTGCAAGATTCATCCAGAATTCATAGAACCGTAGTTACATACTTAACTCTCGTTCTATTTCATTCTTACGGACCGCCAGATGCAGTGCTCAACACTGGATGACTATTACCAACGTAGTCATGAGGAATCCTGTACCCACCTATTAGGAAGGGCCTCAGGGTTCCTGAAAAAGAGCTGCAGCCACTGCGTGGTGAGCAGCTACATTGACCCTGTGAAATTGGGCAAAGGTGCACGCTGAAGTCCAGGAGGCCGCTGCACAAAACTCACTTAAAAAGCACTCCTCGTAGTGCTGCCCAGAAGGTGGGTACACTCCTGGTAGAATAGCATCTGATGTTAAGAGGCAAAGGCAGTCCTCTTGACTTGTATGCCTGCTCAATTACCTCCACCACCCACTTGGAAAGCCTCTGTCTGGACAGCGCTTGCCCCTTTCTCGGGCCCCCGTAGCAGACACACAGGCCATCAGACTGGCTAAAACCATCAGTTTCCTGTGTGTAACATCTCAAGGCTCTCACCGGGGAGAGTAGTTCTGCTGAACTAGCTTCCTCATCCGGTGGGTGTGAGGGGCCATAAGCTGCTAGCTCTATGACCTGATTACAGCGGGCCGAAGGCAGCCTCTTTGGAAAAAAAATGGGTTAGGCCACAGTGCCACCCCTGTGCCATCTGAGTTCCAGCGTATACACTGTTCACTCACTGACAACACACGCTTGGCTGATGCGATCACTAGAAGAAAGGCAACCTTTGCCAACAGCCATTTCAGTGGTGCCTGATCCAGGGGCTCAAACGGGGGGAGACGGAGGGCTCCGAGTAACAGAGGTAGGTCCTATGAGGGAACCTTGTCAGCCGGTGGGGGATTCCTCCTCTGGGCTCTTTTAAGAAATTGGGTCACCAAAGAATGAGACCCTACCATCTGGATATCAACCTTAATGTGCCTGGATGAAATGGCAGCCACAAAGACCCTTAGGGCCCTATCTTGCATCCGGCGCAATTGACTTTCTACACTGATGCATGTGTCGTTGCTAGTTTGAAACTGGCGCAGAGCGTTTTTTTCCCTCCACCGCCACACGCCTATAAATTAGGGAATGATCTTGCGCCCCTAGGGGTGGTACGGCGAAAGAAGTAGGCGTGTTCTGGCGCAAACGTTACCTGGTGCTATTTTGCAGTTTCAGAAAACAATTGTGCCACAAACCAGGAAATACCTGGTTTAAAGTCAGTGGCGTGTTGCTCAGATGCTATTTTAAGGGCGCATGCATAATGTTGCTTGTGCAACTCGCGCATACGCTTTGCTTCTCTCATCTACCTAGCCCCACATTCTTTGTAAATTAGTTGGGAAAGAACAGCTGATACAGCGGTAATAAGTTGTTCTTTTAAATCAATACTTCTGCAAACACCGTACAGCAAACACATTTTCTTGACACAGACATCGTGTACAAGCCCATAACTTTTAGGGTTGATGAGTATTTGATCATGAGAAAACATTGTTTTACCGTGAGTGAGTGTTAAAAAGAACGAATGAATGCGGGCGCGCGTGTGTGTATGTGTCCATCTGTTTAAACACACGCAAACTAAACATGTAACGCATAATACAGTCCATGGCAATATATATTAACGGGGGGACACATGCATATTAGGAACACAAGTCGATAACGATAATGCATACAATGCTGGTAAGAAACGATGTTTGTTAATGTATTGCGTGTATCATTAAATAGAACCACAGGTACCGCATATCATAAGTGTGTTAAGTTTTCTTTGCCGAAATTTATAAAAATTAAAGATTTTACTCGCTGTCAAAATATCAACTCGTCAGATTCAAACGGCTCATGGCTCTTAAAGGGGATGGAAGCTGGCACTCTCATTGGTTTATTGCACGTTACACCCAAACCACACCTACGGGTAATTAGGCTACTTCAGACCAACCCTTTTTAGATTTGGGCCGGGCACAAGAGTCATTTATGCACCGGTAAAATAGCAACATCGCCTGGGAACCGCCCACAAAGCTACTTGCGCTTGGCGCTTCTTACTTGCATTTCAGATCATTAAAATAGGGCCCTTAAAGTGGAAGCAGATAGCTTCCTTTCCAGTAAGGTCTCCAAAAAACGAAGTATCGTTGGCACTGAGGAACACTCCTGTCTCTGAGCCTCAAACCACTTCCCAAAGATCTTCCACCTGTTAGCATAAAGTGCCCTGGTGGAGGGAGCTCTTGAGTCAATGATGGTTTGAACTACCTCCTGGTCACATGCCATTATAAGTGGATCAGGCCCCTCAAGGGCCAAACCCATAGCTGCAGGCACTCTGGTTTGGGGTGCCAGATGTGGCCCCCCAGTTGTGAGAGCAGGTCCCACCTCTTCAGCTGGCACCATGGATTTCCATCCAGCAGTTTGGGGCAACCAGCAAGAGTCTGTGGTTCCCCTTCTGAACTCTGTGTAGAGTTAACCCTATCAGTGGAAATGGCGGGAAGGCATAAAGGAGCTGAGGTGGCCATGGATGTGCCAAGGCATCCTGTCCCATCGGACTCGTCTCTGACAGAGAGAACCAGAGAGGGCAATGTGTTGTGGACTCTGAAGCAAACAGGTCTACCTCTGCTGTGCCATATTTGCTCCATATTGCCTCTACTACCTCTGGGTGGAGTCGCAACTCCCCCGACGGAGGTTTCTCGCATGAAAGAAAGTTTGCCACCGTGTTCTGTGGCCCTGGAAGGTACATAGCCTTGAGGCTGGAAAAGTAAGGGAGAGCACAAATCAAGGGGTTGCTGTGCAACCTGTGATGACTGAGCCAAGCTTTTGCCCCCTTGGTGTTTCACATTGTAGACAGCTGACTTGTTGTCGCATCGCACCCGAACATGTCTGCCCCTCAAATGTAGCAGGAATTCGGAGTGCTAAATAAATAGCACGGAGCTCGAGCACATTTATTCGCTGCGTCCTGTGCTGCGCACTCTCACCGCCCTGTCCAGCCACACTGCCCCCCAGCCAAAGGGCGAAGCATCGGTCACCACCACATCGTGGCGTGAGGGGATCTAACCCAGTGTGACACATTTGGCAAGATATGCCTTGCGTTTCCTGGGTTGCAATGCCAGGAGGCATTGACTGGACACCCTGACTTACCTGGATCCGTGCAATCTCGGATCTAAGTAGAGGCCATTGGTCCAAACTTGGAGCGGCCGCAAGTAGAGGAGGCCCAGTGGCACTATTGACGTTACTGACATCAACATTCCCAACAGCCTGAGAAAAAGGCTGTACCTTAATATCCTGTCCTCCCGAAAATCCAAGAGGATCTGGAGTATGGCCTCTACCCGCCACGGAGACGGGAAGGCAAGCATTTGGACGGAGTCCAGGGTTATGCCAAGGAACAGTACCTGTTGACTGGGTAGTAGACAACCTTTTCTATAATTGAATTTAAGACCCAACCTCACATGGTCTAGGAGGGCTGTGGTGTCCTGCTCTGCCCGTTCCCGGGTCGGATCCCAAATAAGCCAATCATCCAGATAAGGGAGGATTAACATTCCAGTTGGTTGCATTGGTGCCAGTGCTGCCCGCAGACACCTTGTGAATATCTGTGGTGCTAGTGATAACCCAAATGGGCGGACCCTGTACTGGTAGGCCCTCCCTTCAAATGCGAAGTGCAGGTATGGCCTGTGATGTGGTGCTATCGGGACGTGAAAATATGCATCTTTTAGATCTATTGACGTAACCCAGCTTTGCAGTGCGACGGCCTGGAGCACCTCCACTGTCTTTAGCATGTGAAAGGGCAATACTTTCAGAAAACTGTTCAGCCCTCTTAAGTCCAGTATAGGGCGAAACCCACCCTCCTTTTTTGGAATTAAAAAATACACTGAGTAAAACCCACCTTGCTGTGTCCGAGGATCTACGATCTTGATGGCCTTCTTCTCCAAGAGGGTGGATACCCCCTGGCTGAGGGCCTTTCACCTTGTGGGATCGCTGACTGTAGTCAGTCTGATCCCCCTGAAACTGGGGGCCAGCATAGGAATTGGAGATTGTACCCCTGGGACAGCATGGCCACCACCCAAGGGTCTGTAGTGCAACTTCCCCAGCAGATGAGGTGCTGCTGGGAGAAGGGCCAGATGGCCGGCCCTGAATCCTCAGGACCTGCCCCCAAGTCTACTTGGGCCCCTGAACTACGGGGAGAGTGCAGAGGGTTCTCTGGCATGGCTCTGATAATGGGGACTGGGCCAGCCATACCTGGCGGCAAGCCTAAGTGTCGATATCAGCCTACCAAGCTCTCTGGTCATGAAGGTAAACGCCTGCAAAGACGTATCACTTAGACTCTGCACTGAAGTATCTGCACTGGATGATTGCAAGGACTTGGGCCAGTATCAAATGGTATAAGGAATTCCCAATACGATCTATACGTGCCACTGTGTCATAGCACTTCATTAATAGGTCATCAGTAATGCAACACTATGGCCTGGGACAGAGAGCGTTCTGCCTCAACCCCTTCTCCGGTGGCACAATGAGGGAGGCAATGGTCGGCTCTACGGCTGGCATTCGGTCAAGTCCATGCTTGCTGGCTTTCTGCATCGAAGCTAAAGCCCTGCTGTCACTGGTGTGATGAGATACAGATCTGAGTTCTGGCCATTATCTGTGAAGCTTCACAATAGTGACTGGGAGGGAGGCACAGAAAAAGAAAATCTTGTGGCGGGACACACCTAAAGAATGCACTAGCTGGAGCGCTTGCTGCTGGAGCCTCATCCAACCCTAAGCATGCCAGTGCCATTCGGACCACTGGCTTAACCATGGTTGGGGAAGCTTTTGAACCTGCCCTAGACCCACTTTCTGCATGCTGGGAGTCATTTTCAGAAGCCTGGGTAGAAGCCTCTGTCTCACCCTCTCCCGGCCTGTCTTCATAGAACTGGCTACAGCAAGCTCTCGTAGACAGGGCATCTCCGTCCCATTCTGATGTGGTCGGAGCCTCAGCCTGAGGGATTGGACCCTGGATTGACGGCAACCTGACTGGCTGAAGGTTAATGAGCAAACTCTTAATCTCAGCAAACTCTGACACTAGCTTGTCCACTTTGGCAGCATAACCGTCAGCCTTCATAGCCTTCTTCCTGGGCGGGGCAGCCCTTGGTTGGGAGCGTACCACTGGTTCTCTTCCAGGCGGGGGACGCTCACCTTCAACCTGAGGTCCTTCTACCTCTGCTAGCCTCGCCACTTTCAGCCCATGTGGCATGAAACTGCAATTCATGCACTGATTGTCAGACAGCCCCTCCCTCAGGTGGACCACACCGAGGTATGCAGGGCATTCATCATGTCCATCTAGGGCTAGCAGTGGAGCCATCGAAGTGCGGCAACCATGTGATCCTAACATGGTGGGGGAATTAATGCAATTATTCTTACTGCTATCCAAAATAGTCTGAATCAGTTAGTGAATCAGTTACTACTGAGCGAAAGCACCCATCAGTAATAATTCAACAAAAGGGCAGCAAACTGCTCAACGTAAGCAACTAAAACTAAAAAACTTAATTTATCATTTATTTTTCTTATTTACCCAGTAGCGTTAACCGTACTGGGGAGCTTCTGCTCTTAAATTCCAACCAAGGGAGTACACGCTTTAACGAGCAAAAACACTTGTCAGGGAGCCTTTAATTAACTGAAACGAAAGTTGCCACAAAAGGCAGCAAACGCCGGTACTGACAATCTTCGATGCAGCGAGGGCAAACAAAACAAGACGTAAGCTTAAGCGGGTGCCGAAAACAGGATCCTCTTAACTTACTTAACTATAAAGCTAACAAAGAGAGAATACTTACCTTAGCAGCCGCTACAGCTGGTGAACACACTGTCACTGTGTTAGCCTAGAGTTATGTGAGCCGAGCTCACTGGCGAAAACACTGGTATGCTGGCGTTCAGAACATAGCCGTGCGTGACTAATCGCAGCCCTTGGAGGACGAGTCCATGGCTCCAACCATGCGGTTGCAGGGCTACCAGCAAAGAGTCACTGGCTAATACTGCTCTTATTCAAGCTTATTTCTGACTCTTAACCTGTATTCGCTACTGCAAGATGATACAAGGGACATCTTGGAGAGTGACGTGGGCTTATATAGACGGGAGGCCCGACGTCATCCCCGGTCACATGTGACATGGTTGATATTAAATACTCAACCTGCACATGCGCGATGGATAACATCCAGTGTTAAACACTGCCTCTGGCTCAGTAAGAATGAAATAGAACACTCAAACATATCGCTTGTGCTGCAATCTGGGAAATTTAGGGGTATGGACTGTCATACATTCAACAAGAAAAATATATATCAACGTGGAAATTCTGCTAGCGAGCTCTAGACTTTAAGCAATTGCACAGACTGACGCGATTGAAAAACAACCATTTGGCCCAGATGAAAGCCGGACTCCAACGACCCAAGGGTCCAATCATAACGCGGAGCTGACAAAAGGGCTCCGCCGACACATTAATGAAGTCATGCCCTTTGTTGGTATGATACATGATGCATGGGTCACCCACAAGCACACACACACACACTCACACGCATACACACACACACACGCACATGCACACACACACTCACACACACACACACAGGCACGCACACACACACACACACACACACACACACACACACACACACACACACTCACACTCACACACTCACATACACACACTTAACCCAGATGTAATAGGTTGGATGCCACAGCACCGGGTCTCGACTCATTTATCAAAACTATCGATTTGTGAACCACTGAAGGCCCATAAGCAATTGAGGGCAATGTGGGGGAGAGGGGGGAGAGAGCCCCTGGAGAGTATGTATACAGTGAACATTTGAGATTAAAGTCTAATTCTGCACCCATCCTTAGTGCATGTGGGTAGGGTGGCGAGCCGGGCATAATGTTTGCTAATAGCTGGCAGCGTCTGGAGACTGATGACATCTCAGAGATTCAGTACACTTTGGAGGTCAATGGCAGCTTCTGGAGGCACCGGGGTGGAATACTTCAAGGTAAATACAGCATTGTAATTAAAATGAAAACTATGCAGATGATTAGGGATTTTGAGCTCACAGCAAAATAGACTAATACCACACCAGTGAGTGGCTTTCATTATCTGCCGATGATTCCGAGTCACACTGTGGCAGGCGGAGAAAATCCCGCCTGTGATAAGGGAATAAGGTTAAAGGAGACAGCGACTTAGAGCAGGAGTGGAATAAAGAGACTCACAGTGTCTCATTCAGGGAATACAGTGAGAGGGAGGAGGGTCAGAGGTGACAGGTCTGACAGAGGGAAGATCAAGATAAAAACAGTACACAGACAAGGAAGGGTCGGGTGTGGATGAAGGAAGTCTGGGAAGAGGATACAAGCGGTTCGCCTTTATGACCAAACAATGAACAATAATATTGATGCTGTGCAGGACATACTGTCATAGGGGTATTCCATCAACCAAGCTAAATGCAAAGCCGGGCTTATTTTGCTTAGCCTCGCTACTTTCAGCTAGAGTTGCGTTCCATTAACGTTACTTAAGGGAATCTCCGCTAAGTAACCATGGCAACTTATTCAACCAAACTAAGCTGGTCGTTAGCAGGCTAACTGTCAGGCTTACTTGATCAGTGTTTCAGAGAAGTCCATTCTCTCGGCAACAAGTGTACCATCGGAAGGTTCCGCCAAGCCTAGTCTTTCAAGATTTTGTCATGAATGTACATATATGAAGTACAACAGTGTATATTTTCCCTAAGGGGCTAAGATTAACTTCTGCAAATAAAATAATGAAATTGGTCTAGAAATTGGTGAGAGTGGCCTAGCACTTGCCCTGTGGTACGGGCGACCCGAGTTTGTGCCCCGTTTATGTCATAGAATTCTTGGTGTTGGCTTAATTTTTGTAATTCCCTTTAGGTCAGAGAAAGTAGGCCTAACAATTTACTTTTCATATAATAAATATGTTTTACAATTTCCCTAGAACCAAATACAACTTGCAAAAACCCATGTTAATATTAATGTTACTGATTGTGAAGAATTTGTCGCAATGACAAAGACACTGCTGCATGGAAATTTTCAGCAACATGAATTCCAGTCAGGTGAGTTTCTCGGCAGGCAATCGAGACCACCTCTGTTGAGATAAATACTATGGTTAGTCAATTTAGAATATTCGAAGAAATGGAAAAAAAAGGCATGGAAAGTTCTTTAATTTCTCCAGTAATCCTCCCTAAATTACTAATTGCGTGGTGATTGAACCCCGGTAGAACGGGTGCAAGTACCTCCCCAAAAATCTCCCTGAATGCGAAACTATGGTCAATATTCAATTTAAATATGTTACGCTTAATACTACTTATGCATTCAAAAGATCTGCAGTTTTATTGATTTTATTGCCTTTTATTCCTGATAGACCTCCAAGAGCAGCTTCTGTTCGATGCTGTAAAAGATCCCGCTCGGTCCTTTTCGGACATTTGATCCATGATTCGACATCACGGTTCTGGGCCTCGTTTCCCGATAACGATGGATCTTCGCTCGTATGATCATTCTTACGATGGATCTTGCGAACCATCGTGAATTTCTTTGGAGCGTTTCCCGAAACTCCTCTTAACATGTACGCGCGTTCACTGCACTCACGACATTGGTAGAATTGTAACTGTCCACTGACACGGTGCTGAAACGGGCTATGTAGGAGGGGGAGACGCAGGAATGTCGCAGGAAAATGGGGTTAAAAAGGGTTAAAATATCTCCCCATCAAAGCCAACAGCAGAGTAGCCTACGAAAAGAATAGACTGCAAAAATGTGAATGCAAAAGATATTAAAAAGCAATTGATTAGGCCTATGCCGACACATGTATCATTCCTAATCCTGAATGCACTGTGCGTAATGTTTTTCACGGCATTTTCCCCCCTGAAATAATTCCATATTACAAAAATAGCTTGTGTGACAACTACATTTATCTTAATGTGCTGGTGTCTGGAACATGCTTTGCTCAGCAAAGAGAGCCAACCTTATCTGATTCCGCATAAGGTTTCATTGATTGGCGCGCACGCTCTAGTCTAGAATATTTGTAGACATTAAAAATGCAACGTTCCATTCATTCATTATCTTTCAAACGCAGAGGCTAGGCACTGACACATGGCTATTGCTGACCCGATTAGGGGAGCTTGGTCTAAATCCTGCCCATATTGTTGGGCAGGATGATGTAGGCTATAGGTCTTTTTACACTGCCAAGCCAGTTCAGTCACAGCTTGGCACGCCCGGCGATTTCACCTTCTTATTTCAAGTTTCCTGTGTAAAACCGAGGGGGTCAAATCCCCTGTTCGCCACGGTGTCGGCTTTCTTGGTTCACTGGAGAAGGCGGGGCTGCGCGAGTCTAGACCTCTTTAGAATAATTTGCATTAGCCTATTGCATACTCCAGAATGATTTTATTTTTTTATGAATGATGACACCCGCATGCAATAATGAGTTCACGTCTGAGTGTAGACTACAAACGCGATTAATTATGGTCAGGGATGTTTGTTACTGTCTATACACGGTCCAATAAATAGTGAACTCCATCACAGCCTCACTAAAGCGCCTACAGTTCTTAATGCAAACAATCACAACAAAAAACGCCTGCAGAAATTCTCAGACACCCGCTGGTCTCAGCATGATTCATGTCTACAGTAGCCTATGTCTTCTGTCATTGATCAATATGAGGACATTTTAACCACAATAGTCAAATTAAAATCAGAGGGAGACAGCAAGTGCAGCTCGAAAGCGACCTCCCACACAAGAGCAATGGAATCATTTGATTTTATTATATGCCTTGTGACGTGGCATTTGATCGGTACATTTCGGCTGCGCATGTATTTTTGGAATTTTAAATTGCTGCAATAAATCATGTTGTTGTTGACTTCTAACATGTCTCTATCTTTGCTGTTTGAATCTAACAGTGGTCTATGAGTAATATATCGGTGGTAACCACTGTTTTTGGTTGCGAAATTGCTCAAGCTTGGCATTCCGTGGTATTGGATGTGTTTTAATAAAACGCATCCAATACACGCAATGTCCGCTGGTGACGCCCTTGAGGCTGTAGTAGGTTAACGATGCTCTTAACATCCTACGAGTACCCCTGGAGTCCTCGTTAGCTACGAGCGTTTTCACGACGTTCGTTACGATGCTTTCGGGTACACGGTGTGAAACCTGTACGATGCTCATACGACGCACTTCACGATCCACTTAGGCTAACGATGCTTTCGGGAAACTGGGCCCTGGGCTGGTTACATATCTTGTGAGCGCTCGTAATCCATGATAACGTTAGCCTGGCTTGAACTAACCTTAGCAAGGTGAGGCTGAACTGATTTGATGGAATGGCTTTGGCCTCAAGTGGAAGTTGGCGTTAGTTCTAACTGGGCTTAATCAACTAAGCGCCGCCTTTGTTAGCCATTTTGATGGAATGCCCCTCAGGTGAGCTGACACGCCGCAATGTGTTTACACCTTCATAAACACATTGCCTGCAAATCGTCTACTTGTGTTATGCAAATACAGTATGGCTGTCAGCAGTGATAACAGAAGAAAGAACATAATAAGCTAGAACAGACACACAGTGCAGTTAGACAGCCGGACGCTTTGTCATGTCAACGTATGAACCCATGCATTTGGTCGACACATACAGGGTGGAGAACAGCGACGACCCATCATTCTAAATTAGAAATGAAGCTTTTGCATATGATCACACCCCATGGGGACTTACGCACGCACGCAAACACACACACACACACACACACACACACACACACACACACACACACACACACACACACACACACGGTTATGTATTCAAGTATATACTGCACGTCCCCCATTACTTATGATATACACTCCCATTCTTCCCATTCTGAGCAGGGAGAAGATACAATATTCTTAATGTCACAGAGTAGCCATTTTGCAATCCACCCTGTTGGCAACCATGAAACTAGTGCCTGAACATCGTTAGTTTTGAAGCTGTTGACATCTAGCTTGCCCATTAGGAATTACCTCAAAGCTGTAGTGTTTGAGACTGGGTAGCCCTGCCCATTCTGCCGGCGATTTGAGTTCGCCCTGCAGAAGGGTCTGGAGAAGAGCAATATATTTCTTCCTAGTTTCGATTCGTTTTTGCGGGAGCCAATCACCAAGCTGGCTTTTCCCCCTGGCGCGCTATTGGCTGGTTTATCACAATGACGACAGGGAAACGATGGCAAGCAGCCAATTGCGTACAGAGTCATTTGAACTAGGCCCATTGATCACGCCTCTTGGGCTGAAGAAAATAACAGCAGCTTCCCCAGACGAATGTGCAATCTACGATGGAGCTTGGTCTGGCAATAGCATAGTAGTGTTTAGGAGTGAGTGGCATTTGGTTGTGGGGTTGCAGATTGAAACCACCCTTTCGAAAGACGTGGGACAGGCTACGGTGGCCTGGACTGGCCTGTAAGGAGCAATCATGTCATCGACTTGGACAGCATAGAGTATCTTAATGTCAATTGATGAGGTTCCTTGATAGATTTATAAATTGAATTTAGTTATTTAGTCAGTAAAACTATGGGTCATAAGATAGCGTTTATAGAGCTCTAGAGCCGTTTGTTGTCCATTCTTGGCGACTGTAGAAACATGGTGGGCTCCGTGGGAGGTGACCCACTCCCTATGTAGATTCACAGGGCTCATTCTAAAGGTAACACAATTCTTATCTTCATCGGATCATACTGTTATTAAGACGTACTTATGAATATTATGTACAATTTCTGCTGGGACTTTTTCGCTGGATGCCACTCAATTCTACACAATGCACCTTAAAAGTAGTTATGATGGCGGTGCACAATCAGCTGCTGCTGTTACTGTATGCTACATGTCACTGTAGTGTGACATGTTCCTTTACAATGAACGTGCCACGACGGCTGAGTATCGGTCACCTGGGCACAGGAATTTGCATCCGACCACCCAGGTAACCCTAACCCTAACCCAAATTCCGGCATGCGACAGCCATCTTTCTACAAGCCATTTGCTTGTAGAAAGCCATTTGCTGTTTTCCAGCACTCACATTAAAAAAGTTTATTTTCCGGCAATTACACACGATTAAACTTCACAAAGACCCTCACCACACCACCCTGAATACGGTGAATACCTGAAAGAAACATTAATTGTACTTCCAACGCACTGCTCAGCGACGACGCCACACTCCAACTTTTTAACAAAGCAAATGGAGCGCCAAATAAAGAGGTAAGACGCCCATCCAGAGATCCCTGCGCTCTCCGTGCGAAGGCTTGAATGCCAAGTATGGTTGCTTTGAAGAGGATGAGCAGGCCTTGTTCTGCTTCGCCCAGTTTGCCCGCATCCTCCTTCCACACACAAGACCGTCGCTCCCGACGCAGCAGGCCTCCCTGCAAGTGGGAGGGGCTGACAGCCCCCCTTCACGTCTGGGTTTGTAGTAGATGAATGGTGGGATCTAACCAGACACTATTCCCTCTGGTTGTTTTCGTTTTACCTTTTTTTTTCATCTCTGAGTTACTCAGAAGAAGAGCCCAACAGAAACGAGGCGCATGCAGTTGGGGTTGAAATGGAAAATCGTATTTGTTTTGTTTTTTTGGTGCTTTTGTTCTAAAAGTTCTCGTTGCAAACCTGCGTTGACGAGAAGTGAGTTTTCGAGAGCTTTGTTTGCGGTGCACCACTCAATTAGAAACTGCAGGTTTGTGGCTTACTTTTTTTTTTGAGCTCACCTCAATGCCTGAAGTAGACAAGGAAGAATGAAAGCAATATGTAGTTAAAGTCTTCAGCTAACAAGCAAGTTTTAAAGGCCAGGGAATGAACTCAATTTCAGCACCACTCTTGACTATTGTCTTTGTAAGTAAAAAACCTAGGAATCCGAGAACGATATAGTACTATATATTACAAATACTGAACAGATGGTGACCTAGCTTCAACTCTTCGTGAATTTTATTTTTGAGTGTGCACGTGTGTTTGTCTGCGTGTGTGTGTTAATAATTGTAAAGCTTGGAAGGGCAAGGGCTGTTTGCGTTATGTGTTGGGAGCCTATTACCAGCATGCATTACGATGTAATCAATTATTCATCAGGGTTTAACCTGCCCCCTCACTCTCTCTCATAGATTGACTTGTTCTAATCATCTCTCCTGCCCCCCCCCCCTCTTTTTTCTTTATGATTATGATGAATCAGGAATTGATTGTGTCAACGGTGAAGTATCTGTATCAGTGCTGTCCTCCAGCTGCATTCTGTGCTTAAATTAGTCCCAAAGGTTAGGTCAGGTTAACAAGTTATAGAGCGCCCCCCACATACACTGCTCCCTCCCCACTCCCTTCTCTCCCTCCTTCTCTGCTCTCCCCTCCACCCTTTGCCCTTTTTTTGTGTTTTCTATTTTTGTACATGTTCTTCACCAAAAGCCTATTTTTTTCATTCGATTTTTTTTTCTTCCATCAAGTTTTCTTAAGACATTTCTTTAGTTATTTGTACATCTGTGTGTGGCCTTCACCTCTCTCCCCCTCCCTCTCATCCCCCCTTCTGCTTAATTGTGCTTTTCACACACTCTTTCTCTGTAACTCTCTCTCCCTTTCTCTTTTTTCTATTGTCAGAATTGAACCTTAGTGAACCAAAAAATGAAATGAAAATGAAATTCTTTGAAGTTATTGTAAATCACTATGGATAAGAGCAGCACATATGCTTCAAATGGGCATGGAAATGTCCAGGAAAGAAAGAAGCAGTACTCTGAAAGCCATATTTGGCCAGTGAATAACATTTTGAAATAGGATTTTATAATCAGTGGGAATATATTACAAGACTGAAGCATTATAGATACCGCTTCTTTGACTAATGGGAATGAGCTTCAGATTTAGCTCTTTCTAACAATATTTTTTTTAGAATTCATTGTGAACAGTATTATTAGAATTCTGAGTTTTTGAGATATAATTCAGTTTAAAAATCGAAACTTGTTTATTGATACAGGTAAATTAATTTAGAATAAATCTGGGGCCAACACATTAAATATTGACAGTACAATACATGGCAGCTTTTCTAATATGGTGATGTACAATCCTGAGAAATAAATCCACCTCTTCAGAATACAGATGTTACAGGCTTAACCTCTGCAGGGCTTGGGGAGACAACAATGGCAACGTAATGGGGTCAAATGGATTAGAAAGCAATTGGCAGTGATGCAAAAGCCAGGGAGAGCCAAATAATAGCACAATATAGATAATGAGAGAGAGAGAGAGAGAGAGAGAGAGAGAGAGAGAGAGAGAGAGAGAGAGAGAGAGAGAGAGGGGGGGGGGGGTGACAGAGGGATACAGAGAGGGAGAGAGAAAGATAGAGAGAGGTATTGGACAACGGAGATCTCCTACATGGCAGCATGGAACACCTGCTGTGTGTGTCGTTGTATTCTCTACAATAAACCACTTTCAACGTCTACACCCTAGCTCTTGGATTTCGAGGGGGCCAGGAAAAGCCACCTAGGTGGAGTGTGACAGCCACCTAGATGGTGTGTAGCAGGTGACATTGCTAGAGCTTTGATTTTAGTTTTATTTGGAGGACTAAGTGCTCTTGATCATGTAGTATACCCTTCTCAACACACATTTAATCTCTCTCTCTCTCTCTCTCTTTCTCTCTCTCTCTCTCTCTCTCTCTCTCTCTCCCTCTCTCTCTCATTAAGGGCTTGTTCAGATTCTCTTAAAGAATTGTTAAGGATGCTATGCACAGGCACGGATTGATGTGCATTGTAAGTGTAGAACCCTCATTTACTCCACCTAGGTGGCTTTTCCTGGCCCCCTCGAAAGTACAACTTGATACTACATGAGTATGTAGTATCAAGGCTTTTGATCCTAGGGATCAAAAGCCTTGATACTACATACTCATGTAGTATCAAGTTGTACTTTCCTTGCACATAAACAAGAACATCCTGGGGATCTCAATGCCAATTGGCATGCCTATAAATTATCAACATATGATAAATATGACATCTCCATGGATACGATCGACAGTTTGCGAGTACCTTTAATCAAATTTTGTCCCCATCTCTCTCCATGATGGAGCAGGCTGACAGGTGTATTGCCACTTTAAGTCTGAATCCACACACCAGCAGGGAATTGACAAATGAAATAAAACCCAGGTCAATAATGTTGAAGACTACGATACAGAATTAAACCAGAGAACAAACGTTCCGTAGAGAACGTGATTAGCTCTTATAGGAACAATTGATTTTTGCGTTCTCTCCTGATCGCCATTGTAATACAGTTAACCAACGGTCCCCCTCAACACAGAACACAGGAAAAGCCACTAAGCCTGCTCAACTCGGCAGACAACATTATCAATCTGAAACAAGACAATAATACATGAGCTTTTTTTATTAACCTCTACCCTTTAATTCCCCCCGCAGAACAATGCGGGTTGGAGAGAAAAATAAATTAGAAAGCCTCAAAGTTGTTTAATCTGAATTGAACCGCGGCGTGCAGTGGATCACATTAGACTGGATCTGAACAGTGAGTGGAGGGGGGTGCTATCTGTTGATCCACTACTGGGGACCTCTGCTCCTTATCTGGGGGTCATGACAGTGGCATATTACAGTGAAGAGGAAGGAGAGTGAAATTTTATTTAACCAGTGATACTACTGTATTAATATGTATAGATGGTGATATCCTGTATGAGTAGGGTGGAGCACACAACATGTTTGCTTGCACACAATTTCATTTAATATGGGGGGAGGGGTTGGACAAGTAGGGTAGGAGCAGGGAGGAGCAGGGAGGTTGGAAGAGCAGTGGCATGTTGCAGGATAATTAAACATCGATTGGGCTGATGATGAAAACAGCAGCGGGGAATCCAAACACGGGGATTATGGGTAACGGGCCGGCCAACACCAGTTCCGCTGAGCTCTGCAAATATGCAACTGAGTAGAGGAGGTGGAGAACGGGAATGAGGAGGGAGGTAGGGAGGCTTGGAGGGGAAGGGAGGTAGGGAGGCTGGGAGGGGAAGGGAGGTAGGGAGACTGGGAGGGAAAGGGAGGTAGGGAGGGGTAGGGAGGCTGGGAAGGGGAGGGAGGTAGGGAGGCTGGGAGGGGTAGGGATGTAGGGAGGCAGGGAGGGGGAGGGAGGTGGGGAGGTAGAGAGGGGTAGGAAGGTTGGGAGGCAGGGAGGGGGAGGGACACTGCAGGCTGAGAGTATGGATGAATTCACATAATGAAAGCAAAGGTGGAATCACCGACAGCAAGCAAATAATAGGAGGGGGATCTACCATCGGGGAAATGCAAGGCTAGAGGGATGAGGAGGGAAATAACGAGGGTATGGGGAAAGGGAGCAAGGGGAGGAGATGCTACGGAAATAGGGGAAGGTAGTAGGAACTCTATAGACATACCAAGACTTAACATGAACAGACAGGAAACAGGAAATGCAGCGAAAAGAGATGTGAAGACCGAGATTGCTGGAATAGAGATACTACAGAGAGGGAGAAGAGAGGGAGCTTGCTAAATGTGTCTTTGAACTTGCTTTCTGATCCAACTCATATGTCCTGTAGTTAATTGGCAAAGATCCAACAAGTGGGTGTGTTGTTGTGATTAGGTGTGTGTGTAGGTATGAATGAATCCGAAGGTTGTGAGTGTGTGAGTGTGGATGACCGTGAGTTGCCATTAGTCCTTTAAGCCATTAGTTTATGTATCCTGAAACATTCACCCACAGCGCACCGCAACTCATTCCCTCCTCTATTGTTTATGTGTGTATGTATGTGTGTATGTCCAATGTGTGTTAACGTGTGTGCACAAGAGTCTGTGGGTGCTATAATCTGTGCGGGGCCTTCTGGGCCTTTTGCATGTGTACTGTTGCAGTAGCACATGCATTGCTAAAGATAGTGATGATAGTTTAGCCATTGTAACACTGGAGTCCTCCTTCATCCGTCCCTCTAACTCTAACTGTGCTGTACGGACACGTGTGGAAGAGAATAGAAGAGCCAGCCCTGGCAGGAGCTGACACGTTTGATCTCCACTCTCCACCGCTCAACGCGCCAGCCAAGACAAACTCATTATCTATATAATTCAGAGTAACCCAGAACATACCTTCTGTGGTTCTGTGTGTACGCTGCTTTGCCAGGTAACCTACAGTCTCAACCAGACAGATGGTTGCGAATGATCCTGTGCTATCGACGCGCTTGCCAAGAACCCTTGATGAGGAGAGAGAAAGCGGACATGATACGGTCGTATCCATGGGATTGGGTCTCACTACTCCTGTCTCCCTTAAGTAGGGATTGTGTGTTCACTGGAGAATTGATGTAACATATCAACAGCCGTCGTCTGAAATACGACAGGCGAATAAAATGCTCATTATATATAATGTTGAGATAATAGTCCCCATCCAATCTCTCTTACACACTTATGCACACGCTCACACACGCACGTGCACGTGCACACTTTCATACACACACACACACACACACACACACACACATACACACACACGCATGCACATAGTTGTAAGAAAGTGTGTGTGTGCGTTTACTGTAGATAAGTGGCTCTTGTGTGTCCCTCCCATTTTGGGGCAAAACATTTAAACACAAGTACAAAAGCAATTAAATACAGTTATTCACAGCCACTCTAAACACTTTAATTGCACGCAAGCCACGGCAGTTGTATTGCTTTCCGTTTTATGCTCCCGCCCTGACAAAAGTATAAGAGTGTCACTGGTGCAGGGAGTTTGAGACGGTGTGTACAAGGATACACTGGCGCAGAACAGATCCACTATCTGAATTACAGATGTACTATCTGTGTAAGGCATGAGATCACATTCAACCAACGACACACACACACGCACACACACAAAAGCCACAGTCAACCTACAGTCAACCAACACAGCGTAAATCCTACAACCCTGGGAATAATCTTTACGACCAGGTTTTGTGTGTGGAACCCTGCTCAATAGTAGAGCCACAGAGGTCCCTCGGTACGCATCCATATAGGCGTCCGTTCGGCCCAGTTTCACAGAAGCATTCGGTAGCCGAGCCGAGCGAGCAGAGTGCTCCGTGTTCCTTATCTCAGCACATGTCATTCATTTCCCGGACGATCCCGTGTTAATTTGTCCTTGTTAACAGTGTTCCTCTGCCTCCCCACCTGAGCCCAAAGCATTCGCGGGCAGACATCCATCACCTCGTCTCTCTCCTCTCCCTACGGACTCCGCTACATGGATTATGGTTACATTTACACAGCCTAACCGCTGGATGGTTATCCCCTTGTATTGTTACCAGTGTGGCTGGCGTGTGTGCTTAAATGTGTGCATGCATGTGAATGTAAGGCACTAATTGTTATTTCTTGGAAAGGTGTTACATAAATGCAATACTATTATCCACTGTGCGCCAATAAGGCCTGACGTGGAGCCAGGAGATGCACTATACAGATTCTTAGTAATATGGACACATCTTGGTGATGTAGCGATGTGGTGGTGCGATGTGAAGATGCTACCTGCACTTCTATGGTGTCAGCCATTAGCCATTCATAATGTTGAACAGGACCAAGGCTTTGTTATAAGAGATAAGTGGAGCTGAACACATGTATGTGAAGCTCATCACGGTGGGCAACTGTGGAACTTCTTTGAACATGGCTGTATATTCCTGTCAAAAATCCTATACTCAATACATAGTATAACCCGGGCATTCTGTTTTATGACATATGTCTATGTTTCCACCGTGTAATCCCTGAGTAGTGTTAAAAGGCTAGAAGGACAGCTCTTACGTAATTCACTTGTCGTCCGTCTCATCTGTTCCTAAGCTCAACGCGTTAATGAAGCCTATATGAGAGAGAGAGAGAGCGAGAGAGAGAGAGAGAGAGAGAGAGAGAGAGAGAGAGAGAGAGTATATAGAGTGTATTTTTTGCTTGAAGACACACACACGCACACAAAGACTAACACACACAAACATATATAAAAACTGACAGACACACTCGTGCAGATAGATACACAAACAATATGCACACACAAACACACACATACTGATATAGAAACATTCACACACATACAATCTCACATACACACCCACTCATAACTATTATTAACTTGACTAGGTATTGATTAAATACGGTGATTAAAGATGGTTGATAAGGCACTAAAGATCAGTGATTCAGGCAGACATGTGTGTGTGCCGACATGGTCACACACACAGGCAGGGACACACACAACCTTGGCAACGATCACAGAGAACAGCCATTAAAAGGTTTAGAGGACATGTCTTACATGCTGGGTTAGCTAATATCTGCTGGTCCACTGATCCATGTCTCTCTTCCTCTCTTCAAACATATACATTAAAACTGCACCAATCAAAACTTCCTCTTTGACTGCTTTTCCCTGGTAAAGAAAGGTATTATTGGGAAGCAAACGAAGGCACTGATTTCAAACTGCCTCGGACAAGCAGAATAAATATCAACTTCATTAGAAAGCTGTTCTCAATACCGTGTATGTAGTGTGCTTAACACTAAAAAAAAAACACTTAAGATAAACACATGGATGATAGGAGATTGGCTTTGTTTTCTGTCTTTTTTTTATTCCTTTTATGCTTTGTCATGTTTCTTTGCTGTTTCTTTGCCCACCAGTGGTCGGAACATGTTTTAATACTGCTTTAATGATGTACATTGATATTTGATTGCAAAATAATTATGGAATTATTTACAATTTACACTAATTATAATTTACACTAATATCTGGATAAATTATAAATGCTGCATTTCCTTGGCTAAAAAACGGAAAATATAAAGAACAAATATTCCTTTCCAATTCTTTATGCCATTCAAACCCTAATGGATATTGACTCAAAACAGACTCATTTAAGAGCACATCCACACACACACACACACACACACACACACACACACACACACACACACACACACACACACAGCTTTCATCAAAGCATGGCATGCATTGAGAGAATATGTTTTTGTGTCTGTGTCATCCTGTGTATGTGGGAGTCGGATCTCCAGGAGTCCATCTGTGTACCTGTGTGTTTATGTTCTTATGTTAGAGTGCAGATTTATGGAGTTATTCTCCTCTGTGTTGTGATGATGAATGCTGGGTGAGTGGGTGTGTTCGGTGTCTTTCTGCCGTGCCTTGCCACATTGTTCTGAACCTTGGGTGGGAGTGCACTCAAAGGCAAGTATACATAATAAGCGTTGCTTATACAACATGTGTGTGTGTGTCAGTGCCGTGTGTGTGTGTGAGAGTGTGCGGTGATCAATTTGGTGCTAATTAAAGTAATGATTAGTCTAGACCCCTTACCCCCTTGTCCCTAACTTCAATAACCTGCTGTTTTCCAACCAGCACATTTCTTCTGGAACTTCCAAAAGCTTCAACAAACACATCATCTCACTTTTTTAAAAATAACTTCCTGGCCAAACAGAACATCACTTCCTGGTGCCCCGTAAATAATTGGTTCAAACCAAATGCTGGGTGACATGTAATACCTCACACACACACATTACGTTCATTGAAAATCCCACATATCAATCCCTTCATTTTCTGGAATTATACTCAAAGCATGCTGTGAGTCAGGGGAACAAAGCCAGAAATAATTAATTCGCTCTTAATTATATTTTACACTTTCAGAGTAATGTGGAAACCACTCAAAATAGAGCCATTCCTCCCTGTTCTGTTTCCATGACAATTTATTTTATCTTCCTATTCACAGAGCAACACAGAATCAGACTGGACGTGGACAATCTTCATCAAGTCTACAGTTAATACCATTTAAGGCAAAATGTTTGAGAACGATAAAACATGTATAAAAAATCTAAAATAAAATAACATATATAAAACCAAAAAACAATACATTACAGGGTATGTTTAACTGGTAATTACCAGTTCATACTGGCACCTACCGTTTTCCCACTGGCATGCCACTCATGTCCTGTGGTATTTGCCAGTTAATACTGGCACCTACCGTTTTCCACTGGCATGCCACTCATGTAAAATGGTAATTACCAGTTCACACTGGCACCTACGGTTTTTCCACTGGCATGCCACTCATGTCCTGTGGTATTTAACAGTTCGTACTGGCACCTACTGTTTTCCACTAGCATGCCACTCATGTAAAATGATAATTACCAGTTTATACTGGCACCTACTATTTTTCTACTGGCATGCCACTCATGTAAAATGGTAATTACCAGTTTATACTGGCACCTACGGTTTTTCCACTGGCATGCCACTCATGTCCTGTGGTATTTTCCAGTTAATACTGGCACCCACCGTTTGTCCACTGGCATGCCACTCATGTAAAATGGTAATTACCAGTTCATACTGGCACCTACCGTTTTTTTCCACTGGCATGCCACTCATGTCCTGTGGTATTTGCCAGTTCACACTGGCACATCGCTTAGCAACCGAGGACGCTGAGGGATTATCAGTCTACCTCACTCTCCGCTCTATGCGCATGTCATTTGCAGAAAGAGGCGAGAGCGATAAGAGCCGCAATCGTGTCTTGTTGTGCGGTTGGTTGCACAAACTGCATATAATAAGACTAACAAAACTCCATGTTTTCGGCGCATGTAGACCTATATGCCTAAGCCCACGTTGAAATAATTTTGATGTTGATGGCGCAGTTGTTGAAATAAACCGATTGATTTCATACAAATCATAAAAGCCTCTCCCTGTGTCATTGTGTGTGCGTGTGTCCGAGGTGCCTGTGTGCGTGCGTGGGGGGTTCTCGATTGACAGATTTTTGAATATTATTCGAATACTTCTCAGCGAATATTGAACAGTATTTTTGCCAGAAATGCACATCCCTAGTACTTAGCATTTTACATGAGTGGCATGCCAGTGGAAAACGGTAGGTGCCAGTATGAACTGGCAAATACCACAGGACATTAGTGGCATGCCAGTGGAAAAACGTTAGGTGCCAGTATGAACTGGTAAATACTATTTTACATGAGTGGCATGCCAGTGGAAAAATGGTAGGTGCCAGTATAAACTGGTAATTACCATTTTACATGAGTGGCATGCCAGTGGGAAAATGGTAGGTGCCAGTATGAACTGGTAATTATTAAAGGGGACATATTATGAAAACAACACTTACCCTGGGACTTAGGGTGTTGTTTTGGGTCTCTGGTGCTCCAACACGCATACAAACTTTGATAAAAGTCTGTACATGATTTTTTGAGTGAGATATGCATTTATGAAAGTACCCCGCCTACAGTTAACAAACGAGCGAGTCAGGGTCGGCGCCCCCTCCTATGTAGGAAGGGGGCACAGTTGAATATTACCTCCCACTTTCCCACTTCCCTCCAATCAGAGCATAGCTAAGATTTTGCGGACCAGCGGACGAGCAGCTCCGGCGGGGGGAACTCGGCGGCAGCTCAGCTCCGGGAGTACAATCCCTTTCTCTGCCGGACTGCCTCCCCCCGCCGGAGCTGCCGGAGGAGGAGACATGGAGGAGAAAGGGATTGTACTCTCGGCGCTGAGCTGCCGGACTGCCGCCGAGATACCCCCGCCAGACTTTTCAGCTCCCGGAGTACACCGCCGGAGTGCCGAACTCCCGCAGAAGTTTCGGCGGCAGCCGAACGGCTTCGATGGCGGCAGTCCGGCAGCTCAGCTCCCGGAGTACAATCCCTTTCTCCTCCATATCGCGGTTCATGGACTTCAGAGAGTCAAGGCCAAAGTTCCTTTCCCCCAATTCTTCTCAATCTTCTTGGCCGAGATATCCCCCACTACGAGTCTTTACTTGTTGTGGAAGTACCAGAGACGTCAGACGCAGTCTTTATGATTCATAATATCATCTGAGGCGCACATAGCTTTTGGCCGTTATATTAGATATAATATTATATAAATACCCATATATAATATTATTATTATATTATATTATATAGATAAAGGGCTCCAGGAGTCCGTAAACGGCAACAATCCCTTCTCCTCCATGCTGTGGTTCAGTCTGACAGCTCATTGGTCAATGGGCAGCAGCTCATTTGCATTCAAGCTACAGACACCAGAAACAGCGCATTCTGAAGGGACTGAAACAGAAAAGAATAGCGGTAGGCAAGATTTATTTTTCCTAAAAGCTACATCCAGCAAACACATACTGCTTCAAAAACTGGCTTTCTGGAACTCAAATACTATGTTTACTTGTTGTGATAACGCCATAATATGTCTCCTTTAAGAGAGAAATATCATGCACCCTCATTCCTCGTTCAATATATAGAGATATGTGTACAAAGAGATCTTCTAAAGTATTGACTGCCCACGGCCCTGTCAGAAATAACTTTGTATAAAACGTGATATCATTCATGGTTGCAAATTAGCGTCTTACTGTGTTTGAAGCAGTGCTACTCTTCGATCGGCTTTAAATGAATTTGACATGTTTTTTCTGTTGCCATTTTGTTATAATTGTGAACTGTGAAAACGATACTGTATTCTATGGGAATGGCCTTCATAGGCATATCCATCAATTAGTAGTTAAAACCAAGCATTAATCTGACCCCTTATTTTGTTTCAGCAACTTACAGTTTTCAAATGCGGCAATTCACTCTTATCTAGATGTACAACAGACTTAAAGTAAGCCTTAAAGCCTGCACTTTGCTCAGGAGACACAAAGCACCACATTTAATTGATCTCTTTCTCTCTGTCTCTCTTTCCCTCTCTATCCCTTTCTCTATGTCTATTTTTCTCTAGAAATCTCTCTCTCTCTCTCTCTCTCTCTCTCTCTCTCTCTCTCTCTCTCTCTGTCTGAGCATGAACTTGTGTTTTTGTCTGAAATCGTTCCAGCTGATTAGATATAGGTTTTGTTTTTTATGCAGATGACAGGCTTATCTCTACTGGCATCATCTGTCAACAGCTCTCTGCCTCAGAGCAGCTGCTTGCGGCTAATTCACTCTCACACACACACACATACACACGCACACACACACACACACACACACACACACACACACACACACACACACATACCCACATAGGTACACACACACACACACAAACACACTGAAACACAATGCGATTTAATATTCACTTGCAGTAGTGTTTATAAATACCAAGACACACATAGAAAAAACACACTCACACACACACACACACACACACACACACACACAGAATAGCCCACAGAATAGCCCACGACAAGACGTGAGCTCTCAGGAATAGTAGCTGAACATTGTGACGTGTGTGAACATACCTGTACACCAACGTGTCGTCCCCGGAGCTGTTGTACTGGACCTGGAACATCCTGACGCCCGACGTGAGGCTCTGGCTGTTCCAGCGGACCAGAGCCGAGTTCCCCGTCAGCTCCACCAGAGAGACCCTCCGCTCTGCCCCCCGGCTGTCGTTGCCGGGCAGCGCGGCCTTGGAGGAGATGAGAATGTCTGAGGGGGCGGGCTCGGCCGAGGGGTCTCTGCTGCGGCTGGTGCTGTTGGCTAAATGCGGCATGGCGGTCACCACCAGCTCCACGCGCCCTGTGGACTCGCCCGCCGCGTTGGATGCAATGCACGTAAAGTTCCCAGAATCCTTCAGGGCCGTCACGTTTATGTCCAGGCTTCCGTTGGGATACACCATGGTCCTAAACACACAGGTGTGGTAGGAATTATAAGCTTTTGACTTTCTGAAATGACCAAAATATTATGTAGAATATATGCTGTATAAATATATATATATATATATATATATATATATATATTCTATGTATATTCAACATATATTTAACCCTTTTTGTGGTGTGGTGCGACAACATTCCACTTCGTGGTGCAAATGGCCTACAAATTGAACAAATCACATACTGGTATCTGATATTATATGTTTTGCACCTAGAGCTGTTGGAGATAAGTCTCCCCTCAGGGCTTATCCAGTGAACCTCAGGCTCGGGGTCACCGTTGGCTTTGCACTTGAGGCTGGCGGGCTGGCCCTCCAGGCCTAGCGTGCGCGGCGACTTCCGGGTCAGCACTGGCGGGTCACAGATGAACTCCTTTTGACGTTTGAAAAGAGCAAAGAATCTAAATGTATTTCAAATTCCTTCAAGACATAGGAATTCGACACACAGTGGGAACCAATATTGCATTTTCATTGCAGGAACCAGGGTCTAAATTGAGTTATGGGTACATTATTTTACCCCTCAAAAGGTCCCTAATCTGGTGTAGTACTTGCAAAAGCACTGAACATCCCTGATTGTTTGGTTTTTGTCTTGGATACCAACGTTCTCCGAAAGACTGATGATCTATTTTGAGTTATGGAACAGGGAAACAACCTAAAAAACTAACATGGGTGGAATCAAGAATGCACATATTACCGTAATTCCGGCAAACTACCATTTGCTTCCCTATTTTATTGAATGATTTTTATAATTGAATCCTCTCAACACAGAGGATATTTTGATGGAAGTACAGAGCTTACGCTTGTGTTCACTGGCTATATGAGGTTCAGGGTTGAGTCTATCGGCCTATTTCGCTGCTGCCATACTTATTGGAAAATGCTGCATTTTCGCAGTGATGTAAATAGTTGAGATGATTTCATTGATCAGATTTTTTCTCACTATTTATTTCTCACTATTTATTTCTAACTATTTCATGACCTTCATCTGTTTTATGTCCGTCGAAAAATAACTTACTTTGCCTAACCTTCGCAGGTCTTTGGACTGCGATGGAAATGCAGACAACAAGGTGATGCAGGAACCTTTTTGTCCCGAGAAATGTAAGGCTTGGGACTGTTGAGATGTTCTGAGTGAGGGGCAGGCAAAATGAGATTCTCCTTGTCCCTTCTCCTTTTCAATCAGGGAATGTGTAGATAGAGTTGCGTTTGTGCGATTGTTAATCCCCTTTTCTTCAATAAAATCAGGAGTTGTGCATTACCATGAGCGGAATATATTTTTATTATATAGTAGAGATTAGTAGAAATATATTTTATTTTTGTAATTTTCCCATTTTCGTTCTCCATCTGAAAACGGAGACGGGGGGCTCACCTCCTCAGGGATGGTCCAGAAGTACTTGGCGCTGAGGTCGTCGGGGGAGGCGCAGGTCTCCAGGTCGTCCTCGCGGGTCAGCCTCCGCAGCCACAGCAGCTCACAGTTACAGTGGAGTGGGTTCCCGCCGAAGCTCAGCACCAGCGACGACAGCGGCGAGCCCCGAGACTTGGCGTACACCGGGATCCTCAGGAACAGTGGATCTGGGGGAATCTTCTTCAGCTTGTTGGACGTCATATCCAGCCTGGGAACAGAGTGGGTGGGCGGGTGCACCAGAGAAACCCACAGATGGATGGTAAGAGAGGGAGGGGTCTTTAGAGGTAGCAAAACAAACCTCCTACATGAAAATTCCATTTTGAGCAGAATGAACTACACCAACAAAATATTACAGCAATCATAATACCTGAAGGACGTGTTAAAAGCATTAAAGCATTTATGTTACATTTACATTAACAGCATTTAGCAGACACTTTCATCCAAAGCAACGTGCAATAAGTACTTTTGTCAGAAGAAGGTGAAACAATATATCACTGTCGGTACAGTGAGGATGTTCATAGAACCAAGTACCAAGCACTAACAATCACTAGGTTAACCCATTCCCCATATATATCAGCGGAGGCTTCTCCAGTGAGGAGAGGGAGGAAGATCCTCTTTAACATTGTTGAGAATAGCACCCCCTATCGCCTATTGACAATTACTGCTGGAGGACGTTCCTCCCTCAGCCTCCATTGACTCCCATTCATTTCTCTGGCAGTGTTGGCGGCGGATAACATGGGGTTCAATGGGAGAGAGGAAGAATTTCCTCCTCTGAGTCGGTGTGACAAGCTAAGGGATCGGAATCGCGCCAACGTCTATTCACAAATAGGCTGGAGCCCTGGCTGCGCTATGAACAAATAAGAAGGAGTCCTGGCTGCGCTATGGACCAATAAGCAGGAGCCCGTGCTGCGCTATGAACCAATAAGCAGGAGCCCTGACTGTGGAGCAGCCCGGAGGGAGGGGTTATCCCCTTAAGTCTAGGCTACGAACCAACAAACCCGCTCAGTCATATGCCTCGTTTCCACCGAGTGGTGCGCTACATTTCGTTGCGGTACAGTGCAGCTCTGTTCGTTTATATTGGCATCTCCACCGAGCGGTGCGGTGTGCATTGGTTCACTTATATTGGCGTTTTCTCCGCCAAAAGTTGGGCAAGGTCCCGAAATAAACCCACTGAGCCTATCTATTTTTCGACACTCCTCCGTTGGGTTACCAAGCCGTCTGAAAGGGTGGCGAAAATGTGAAGCTACTCACTCGGTTTTCTGAAATCCCTATTAAAATATCCCGTTTGGTATGGCCAGGTCACTGATATCTTTGCAACACAAACAGCGATTAGGATTGACTTGATCTATAAATGTAGTCCCTCAATCCCAATTGGCATAGCCCCATGACCAACATTCTGAAACATCCATTAACATCCACAATTGCCTCAAACAATATTAGCCTTACAGCCCATGTAAATAGTTGTGAAATATTGTTCGAGTTGTTCTTTTAATTGTTTGTTACTCTGACCGTTCTGTTTGATATTGTGGAAAGAATATTATGATTAAGAGCATGATGCATTTTAAATGGCTTCACTTTTGGTCTTGTGTCTTTATTTTTCTTAAAACAATTGTAGCTGAAAATAAACCTAGCCAAATACAACCAATAGCATCAGTCATTGAGGGCAAAAATAGGCACAATGATCGGCCCAGAATTTTTAATTTACTTTTACAAATCAAGAGTAGGCCTGATTTGACTAATTGGCTTTGCATCATTTCCTTCTGCCCTTGTAGTCAAAGACATGCTGCCCACCAGCTTTCAAGGTACAATGCTGCCACTGGTGGATTTGTGTCCATTTTATTCACATAATTATCCCTCCCTGCTATTTTGTAGTTCACCAAAACACCCTGAAACAACCTGAGTCTCACATACTTATGCCACCATACCCCACTAACAGTGCAAGCAGGCCAATGGCAACCAAGCGCGCAGTCTTTCCTCACTTTAAAAAACACCAGCCGCCACTGATATATATACAACATTCATAATAAATGTACTGCATTCCCAGATTTGGGCTATTTCCTTATTGGTAGAGAACATAGCTGCCATCGATCACCACATGGCCTGACTCTGGGCCGTCTCGTCCCTTTACCTGGCCAGCTTGTGGAGGTTGGTGAAAACCCCCTGGGGGACGTTCTCAATGAGGTTGTGGTCCATGTTGAGGGTGTTGACGTTGGTCAGACGCCCCACCGTCTCCCAGGGCGCCTGTGCCAAGTTGTTGTAGCTCAGGTCCAGGTCCTCCAGCGTGGTCACAAAGTCGTCAAAGGCGTGCGGGGAGATGGAGTGCAGCTGGTTGTTGGCCAGGATCAGGTGGCGCAGGTTGGTCAGCCCCTTGAAATGGTCGTCCTGGAAGGTGGAGGAGAACCAAGGAGAGAAATTGAGGAATACATCAGGAACATTTCGTTAGCCTCATAGCATAATTACCTAAATCATATCTTGGCCAAAGAGAGGTCATATCTTTGTGGGGTCTTACCTAGCTCGGCTCTCCTAATGCTGCTGATTCCCTGTGCCTCATTGGCTATATCCTAAGCCAATCAGAGTGCTTTTTACATTCCATGATCAATATCTGCCTGAGTCATCTATTTGACTTGGCATATTTGCAGCTAAATTCAAGGTGAACCTTATAATATGACATAGGCAAACGATTAGAAAAATCAAGATAATCCGTAATGAGAATAAGTCAAAATCCTGGTGCTGGCGTTGCAGGGGTTGATTCCGCTGGCGGTTTGTTCACCTTTATCACAGTGAGCCTGTTTGAGTCCAGGTGGAGAGCCCTGAGGCGGCGCAGGTCGCTGAAGGCTGAGGGGAGGATCTGACTGATGGTGTTTCTGGACAGAGTCAGGTGGAGTAAGCTTGTCATGTTGGCAAAGTCTCTCCTTCGCACCGCTGTGAGTTAAGGGGAGACACAGAGACCTTTGCTTAACCCTTGCTGTTGTTATACACAATGTGCTGGTGGATAAGGCCCAAAGATTAAAAGGATATTGATAGGGTCATCACAAGCAATATTTATTTTGGTGTATTCAAGTGAATGCAATGGTTAGACCTTTGTTAAACAATTTGCTAAGTTGTGTACTTACATTATCCCAAATGTTTCAAATAATGTTCCACAAAGAGTAATCATACGTTTATTCAAGGTAAAGTCAATTTAGATTTGGTGAGTTTGCATGTCAACAATTTCACATTCCTGTACCCCGTGACCTCCTTACCCTTAACTACCACAGCATATTGATGCAGCTAACTTACAAGTGGCTCGTGCCAGCTACTAAGCCAAAGCAGAGTTCCCAACAATGATACCTTACTTTGGCTTGCCATCCAGGTATTATTATTTATTTAATTAGTCCGAGAGCAGGAGGCCATCCGGGATCTATAGTGTTTAGTAGCTCTCGATGCACACTCTAAATGTTCTTGTGCGGGAGGAAGGATAGTTGATGGCTTTTCCCTGCAGAGAGCTCAGCTGGCCAAATTCATTAATATAATCAGTTCACACACAGTATCAGAGATGCCAGAATGACCAAAGAAACCTAATCAAACCTCACTTTAAACATATAGAGACCTAAGTCATACACATTCACATTGTACATAAGACGTTCATCTTGATGCTTCCGCTGCATGGATGCGTTACTTTTAACATTCAAAGATGCAACCTGTAATATTTGGCCTACTGCTGAATAGGTCCTCAATGGCATTTTACCAGGAACTTATTGTGTCCACCCCATTTGTAAGAAACAACCAAATGCACTACAAAAAAAGCTTTCAGTGAATCTGTCCAAAGGCGTGTAAATAAAACTTCCTAAAAAAAGTAAAAGAATATATATTAGGGTATGCTTTGATTCATTTTATATTCCGGGAGGAGGGCGACGATCAAGACGTTCCACCAATCAACTCCAAACTGGCGGCAGGAATTGGAAGTCACCTGTTATGAAGTTTTCCTGCAGTCGCAGCTCCACGGTGCGCCGGTCGATGGCTGAGGGCACGAACAGCAGCCCTGTCTTGGAGCAGAGGATGGCCAGCGACGGAGAGAGGCTCTGGCACATACAGCGCTTGGGACAGGGCTGGCCCTTGCAGGCCACGGCCAGGAACAGTAAGGACAACCACAGCCGCTCCATCGTCGACCAACGGGACCAAGGCAGCTGGAACGAGAGACAACACAAAACAACAAGACCACTGGTGAAACGTGGTTCTAAAGAGATAGAGGAGATAAAAGACATGGGAAAGGATGGATAGATCTTCCTGAATGAGGAAGGGAAAAGAAGAAAGGAAAAGGAAAGACATCTATTACACTTCAAACATGTGGTCACACATTTCACGTTTTCGACAAGTGTGAACAACTCTTTGGAATGACGTAACAATGAAAGTGGTTTCCAGACCTTATTACATTCAGACCTACTTACATTCCTGGCACAATATCCTTCTAATGCTATGACCGTTTTTGTAAAATGTTACCAATATCCTTCACGATTTAAGTCAATTACTTGTTTTGCCGTATTTTCTTTTATTATCTAGGCCTTTGTATTTTTCCATTTCAATGAATAGCCAGAGGGACAAGTGACAACCAAAAAATTCCCATTAGGAAAATGTAAATTTCATTGAAAAGGACTATTTTCTGCCTGACAGTGCAAAGAGAAGTGCTGGGAAATTACAGGAAGGGAAGTAGCAGATGATGAAACTCGAAAATGATGGAGTTCCTACCATCAACAGAACCACTAACGTGTTTGAAATGGTTCACCGATACAGTGTTCTCTGCAAGTGAATCTTCCCATATAGATGAATGGAAAGCAAGACAGTGATGGATAGACAAAGAGCAGACAAGCAAAGCACTTTGTACTGTTATATAACTCTTGGCCTTTGCTTGTGCGTCACTAAACCATATTGAACTTGTCTCCTCTGTATAGATCCATCCATTTCACCTTAAGAAAGAGAAGGGCCAAGGGGATTTCCCATAATAGCACAACATAAAGGTTGTTTCTGTGCGACGCTATTTCTGACTTCTCTGACGTCGACCAATACCGAAATAACTTTGGAGTGCATACGCGCACGTGTTTCAGAGGGAAAAAGTTCTCAAATGCCTTATAAATGCTTGATCAATGCATTCACCATTTTGTGTGTGTGTGTGAGCCCGTGTGTGTGTGTTTTCTCTCTGAGCACTATATGTGCATTCAGACCTAGATTTAACAGCACTGCATTGCCTTTCCTGTGTGACTTCCCCCCATCCCCTGCCACACCCCACTGGCCCTCCACAGTACCACCACCTCCCAGCTCCCCCGTCCCCCGCCTCACACCCCACCAGCCCCCCAAAGTACCATCACCTCCCAGCCCTGAGCTCGAATGGATCAATAAACATGGATTCAAGGATGTGTAAAACCCCACCTATGGTATTCATCATGTTTAAGTATTATACGCTTTTTAATTCTTTGTGACAATCCATTCGTACATACATCTCCACCTTCAAAGGCCATCCAGCGTGTGTAAAACCATATCCCACAAACGTTTCACACAACACAATCACCGGAAAATCGTATTGTGCATGCCATTCATTCTGTCTGAATGAATGATCAGCCTGATGAAAATACGGTTCATTTTTGAAGGAATTTTGAGTGTGCCTGACTCTGGCCCATATATTAATACGTATTGTGTTAATTGATATTGTGTGTACAAGCAGACTAGTTTAACCGCAAAACGCTGTTGTGTGCTAACTTAGCCACCAGCCACCGGTGTGTGTGTGTGTGTGTGTGTGTGTGTGTGTGTGTGTGTACGGGCAGACTAGTTTAAATTTAAATACAGGTTGATGTGGAAGATATTCTAAAAAAAATGATTGAATGTTTTTATGACTTATTTTAAAATTGATTGATTTTCTTGGATGACAATCAATGACCTTGCACGTTGATGAATACAAATGTATATACTTGAAACATTGGCAATGCCACAAAAGTTGATATTTGCAAATTATTTTAATTTGAGAGGTTAGCGTTTGCTAATACTGATCTGTTTTTTTCCCCTCTTCAGACGCTGTCTGTAGCTCATTTGATACAACAACGACCAAAGTAGAAGAATACATGTCCAAATATTTGATTGGAGTGGATGGGTGGCGGTGGCAGAAAGAAGTAGTACAACAAGGGAAGATTTAACCAAAACCCTGCCATGTTCAATGTTGCCCAATGTTTGGGCCGTTTTTCTAAACGTTAAAGTTCATCGACGTATGTTATATTAATATTAAAAAAATACTGTGAAATGTTGGCACACTTGCAGCCATGTCAGGTCATAAAGCATGCAGTTTCTTACTTCAGTGAAATGTCATTATTAATCAAATTCCTGGTCATGCTTTGACCAATTGTGTATCCTTTTTAAGGTGTTTGGTGTTAAAATATGTAGTGTGTCAAACTATGTTGAAAAGCAGGACTTTAGTGACGTTGAAATTTCAACGTTGATTGGATTTGCAAAATCTAAACTAAAATCGATACTGATTCAATGTTGGCGAATTCACCTATGTTGAGAAACGTGACGTAGGAATGACTATTTCAACTTTGATTAGATTTGCAAAATCTGAACTAAAATCAATATTGATTCAATGTTGGTGAATTCACCTAAGTTGAGAAACGTGGCGTATGAATGACGTTGCTATTTCAACGTTGATTAGACTTGCAAAATATAAACAAATTCAACGGTTATCCAACACTGGCACCTGACGTTGATTCAACAGTGACTCGACGTTAAAATGCCAGCTTTGTTGTATTTACGGTATATGTATTCTTTATTTTACCTTTCATCAATCTTGATAATATATAGTACTCATTAATTATTTAATTATTAAGTGTATATTAAAGGACTTATTAACCTTAATAAGCATTGTTCCCGCTTTAGATCCCGTACCTGCAAAATGCATGATTAGCAGTTTAATAAAGGACTTATTAACCTTAATAAGCATGGTTCCTGCTTTAGATCCCGTACCTGCAAAATGCACGATTAGCAGTTTAATAAAGGACTTATTAACCTTAATAAGCATAAAAAATGCTTAGTAAAGGTTTAACAATGACATAATAGGTAAGTTAGTAAGACTCAATAAATGGGTTTGTAATGTGTTTATTAACAACTATAAAAATCTCATTATTATATATAAGACCATTATTAATTTTTAAGCGTTATTAAGCAATCAAATAGTTAACAATTTCTTATAAAGGTCTTATAGTCTCACAATAAACATGCTTATTATGTTATTATTAACACTTATTGATAGTCTTATTAACACAAATTAATGTTAATAAGCATACAATAAGGTCTTATTACATATTAACTATGGCTAATTACAAGGACCTTAATATAAAGAGTTACACGTACATTTTTATAAGCATACACACCTTTTTGTACACAAACACCTTTATATACACACACCTTTATAGATGCACACATCTTTATGGATACACAAATTTATTACAACACAAACAATAAGGAGGAGAGATAGACATCACATCGCTCACATCCTCTTCATTTCCTTCTCTACCGTCTCTCTGTCGTTCTTTCCACCTTTCCACCCACCAGCTACTCTGTTCCCTCACCCTCTATTCCGCCATCTCCCCGCTGTCACTCCCATTTGTCTGAGTCCTGTTCCTCCTGCGCTCTGTCACCAACATTTTATTACCTATTGCCTTCAATCTTGATCTGCTGCGGGATGCGAGCGCGGCGCCCGGCCGGTTTCCCACAGAAGGTACATCCAGCCTGCTGTGTTAGCTCCGTTTCCAGTGTTGTTCACCAAATGACCAGGCCCCTCTCTCCGTTCCGCACGTCTTTGTCATTCACTCTCATACGTGTGTCTCTCCGTCCAAATGGCCCTCCCCAACCACCTGTCCTTAGCTTCCATTTATTCAATTCCCTGCTCCCTTTTCTTCTCCATATTTCTCCGTTAATTTGCCCTCTGCCTCTTTCGCAATCATCCTGCATATAACTCCTATTTATTCCCGTGGTAATCTCATTCCATTTATTCGCATGTGCGCCATACCTGTCATCCGCCTGATTGTTTTTTCCTCTCCCTGGCGCCCATCTATCTCTGAGTCTTGTTCTTTAACAATCCATCCACCCCTCAGCCTCCATCCTCTTGGATACTTCACCACATTTCACTCCCATCTTTCACCCCACTCTGTCTCTGCTGCTCAGCCAATCCCACACGGGTCCTTAATGTGTTCAGCGTGGAGATGCGGAGCCCCGGGGGATTTTAAGCAAACTATTGCCTGGTAGGTTTCATCACCCCAACCCGGCATTCACCGAGCTCTCATCTGCCGTTGCGGGTCCTCGCTGGCATTCTCTGTGTGGTGGAGAGTCTTACCACATCACTCTGGGCAGTGCAACCACCGTGACTCCAAAGAGCGGTGGTTACTGATCTGCGGTGTCTGATTGGGGGGGATCAGTTTGTTAGTAATGGTTTGGGGGCAAAAAAACGCATGTGGAGCAGATGAGCTGTCCCTTGCACACAGACTAACCGATAAAAAAAGACTAACCGTAAAACACACACACACACACACTTATTCAGTTAATAATGTGTGCACGCAGAAATAGCATGTTGTCAGCGCATCACGGCTCCTTGCACATGAGCAGTCTAGCAAAAGCCGTCATGGAGAAATCTGTGATGATGTTTTGATGATGGAGGGGGGGGGTAGGATATTGAATGTAATAGGTATGAGAAGTAGGCAGTGAAATTGTGTTTAGATAAACAAACAGCTTAATTTAATTCTGCTAAATTGATCATTTTTGGGAACATCTTTCATGCAAAGTGACAGGAAGCAGAACATTGAAATCCACACAACGCTGTGAGCTTTAACCAGACTCCAGTTTTAGCCACACCGTGCTCTCTACGTCATAACCCTCTGGACAAATCAAAGAGCGGATGACAGTCTCGATGTTTTGTCTGAAAACACTCCACTCCATTACTTCATTTGTCTCACTCCTACCGTTGTGTCCTTCTTTGCTAAAAGGTAAAAATAAACTACTAATACTATTTAAGGTGGTCCAAGTATATTTTTAGTTTAGATACTCTGAGTATGTCTACGACATTGACAACATTTGTATCATCACAGCTTGAGTAAGATTACATTTCTTCATCAGTTTAGATTGCATGGCTGGTTATTGTTCCAGCTCAGTGTATACAAAGTGTTTATAGTGTATATATTTTTAACGGTTTGAAATACAAGGCAATAGATAGCAGAGATCTGACAGAAAGTAGAAAGAACAAACATGCCTCAGCAAATGAAATCCCTTTGAAGAACTTGGCGCAGTGTGTGTGTGTTTGTGTGTATGTATGATCGGATCAGATACGTTTTATTTAACAGTGATACACTAGCTGGAACATTTGCTTACTACTAACCTAGAAAATCATCCATCTGCTGTGAAATACACACAGACTGGACCACAGGGTGGGCGCCCGTGGCTCCACGCTCTTACGGCGATGGTATGAGAGGATACTGTCAGAGTGCAACAGGTCCGCTACCGGCCAAACCTTTGCCCCTCCCCATCCCGACCCCCCCCTGCCAAAATAAAAAAGAAGAAAGGCAAAGAAAATCGTGTAGTCCTCTCTCCACTCCATCTCCCCAACTCTATCTGACAAACATGCCCTTTCTAGACACATTTCTCTGTGTGTCTCGGCCTCTCTGTGCTTCTCAAATGGCATGGTTCATTAGGTTCCCTTTTCCAAGCTGAAGGGAGGGCGGTGTGTGTGTGTGTGTGTGTGTGTGTGTGTGTGTGTGTGTGTGTGTGTGTGTGTGTGTGTGTGTGTGTGTGTGTCTGTGTGTCTGTGTGTGTGTATGGCATGGGCGGGGGGGGGAGCAGTGGATGATGCCAGAAAATAAGTGAGCGAGACCGGAGCTGAGAGAGAGCGAGCCGGCAAGAGAGAGCGAGCCGGTGAGAGAGAGTGGTAAGGGGTGGTAAAGAGCGGAGGAAGAGAGCGATAAAAGTGAAAGGTTGAGAGAAGAGAAGGAGAAAAAAGATAGTCGGCTAAAACAAAACAGACTGAGAGAGGTACACCGCTAGGACTGCTGGCAAGCGGCAAGCCATCATTGGATGCAGACACAAAAAAAAAGTCTCTGTAGGGGCCAGTAGCATAGCAACAGCCAATGATGCTTGGTTGGTAACAGTGAGGGGGTGGGAGGTGTGTGTGTCTGTGTGTGGTGTTGGGTGTGTGTGTGTGTGTGTGTGTGTGTGTGTGCATGCGCGTGTGTGGTGTTGGGTGGGTGGGTCTAGTTAGAGTGTGCGTTTGGGGGGTCTGTGAAAGTGTAAGATTGTTTTTTAGACCATGTAAGTAATGAATCTGGAGTATTGAGTCAGAGAATGGGTGTGTGAGAGAGACAAACTGAGAGAGAGAGATTGGGAGGGAGAGAGAGGCAGATGTTTGAGACAGTGATACTTCCGGTATGTTTGTTGTGGGCTCGGGTCAGGACAGAATCTGTATAATACAACTGGTTGGCTCCGGATCACAAGCATCTCTAGTCTGTCCAACAGCAAACGAGTCACTGAACTTCAGCACAGTAGATTTCCAAAAAGCCATTAAAAAATGTCACGGATAGCTTTCAATTTGTATTTGTCCAAGACAATCCTGCCATGTGATTTTGGCTATCCTACCTTTACTCGAGACACGTTTGTCAAAGAAACCCCCTTTACAGGTGCGCTAACTCACATTAACACGCTCACATTAATACGTTCACATAAACCTGTAGATTCACCTGACCTTTACCAGTCACATGTGGTGACTCATGTTAGCTCTGTGCTATTTGTTTCTGTCAATTCTGACAATAACAGTGACTTAAGCAGAGTCTGTAAATATATATACTTTTATTTTTTTTACAGACTCAGTAGCCTACAGTAGCCTATATATATATATATATATATATATATATATATATATATATATATATATATATATATATATATATATATATATAACAAAATGATGTAGGCGTGTCTTATTAATGTATCTGGCTGTGAATTAGTCAGCTGGTTCACCCTGGAACTGAGGCTCAGGTATGAATGCCTCTTCAATCCCTGACACCTATTCCTGTGGTGATAAAGTGAACATTGTCAGTTCTTTAGCAAAACTAATTTCACACTAAGAATAACTGAAACGCTGCTCTGAGCAATGATCCGGCAGAGAGAAATAATGAGCGCACTTCGCCCAGTGATTAAGTGTGGAACCGTTTTGTGGGGAGCCCAGTCAATGTGTGTGGAGAACACCTTGCCGTCTGAACTTCTATTCAATCCTTCAGTTTAACTGATGAGGACTGTTTGATGAAGGGGAGACATTAGCTGCAAAGAAATGGATTTTCATGACACATAGATTTTTGGGGTTTCTGATCATTTTCTTCTGTGGTAACGCTAATTGGTAGGTATAACGTAGAAAATAATGTTAAGTAACAATCATAAATATATAATTTAGATGATTTTATATGACCTCTTGTTACCTTCACAAGGCCAAAACCATTTGAACAAAATTTCCTCAAAATACATTTCCGCACACATTTTAATATTTCACTGTAGTTTGATCTTCTGTAGAAGGTACATTCCTGCAATATCACATAGAGCGTAATTTATTCCAATTTACAGAGGCTTTTTAGATATCTTGTGGTAACCCAAAAAAAGCAACGGTGAACATTTTCTATTTTCTTTCTATGTAAATAGTGTTTTTTGAATAATAAAATTCAATTTTGAATAATAAAAATTCAACATGAATGAAAAGCAGCAACATTTTGTGAAAGCCTCATGACACAGAAGGCACGCCAGTTGTTTCTCAAAGCAAAAAAGGGAAAATTACTACTACTTACTCCAGCAATCCCAAAAATGACTTGCATAATTAATTGGCCTTTTCTCCACTATATATTACCTTATTTGGTTATCTTAAAAGTGATAACAATAATGTGTCAATTCCAATTATATTATCATAAGTTGAAAGGATGGTTTTCCCCCTATACCTGGGGAGTGTCTCCCCTTAACAGTACACACCTTACAGTACACACCTTACAGTAGCCTGCAGCAGCCCAGCGGTGCTCAAGATATGTTCTGCTGTACACCATATAAAGTACACTATGTAGTCAGCCGTACGTTAGATTTGATGTCTTCCACAAACAACAAGGGCTTGGATCCTGAAATCCCCACAAAATAAGGTTGATTTTCTAGGAACGGAATTCCTGAAAACAAACTGCATGATTCTTCTATTGGAGAAACATGGTGAAGTGTTCAGCACTGGAGAATGAAAAGCATCCTAAATAAAGCTGTTTTTCAGCCTGCTGGTAGAACAACTGGCTTAAGCTTAGTGCCCGCCCTGAGCTGTCCGTCACTCTGACAACCAGCGGAACCTTGCTGGAACGGGAGGGTGCAGGTTACAACCTAAAGTCCTGGGAGCTGTAGCTCATTCTCTATCTGCTGTGGGCTGTGTTATTCTGCTTATGTCCTGTCAGCCCCATACAAATGGGAAAAAGGTTGGTTTTTAAGCTGCAGGGGACTAATATCAAACAACACATACAGGTATTCTCATTACCGTAGGAAAATAATTGTACGAAAAACCCCTATAAACCCTATTTGTGTCTGTGTGTGTCAGTGAAAGGGAGGCAGCCTGCTCATTTCCAGCTCACCCTCACTCCTCTAAACACACAATGGTCTTCCTTCCCACACCTGGATGCCAAAACACCTGGACACGAATACAAACAAACTCACCAGCACAGGGAAACAAACAATGCCCATCCCACAAAGATGACAAACAAATTCAGCCACACAAATACACAGACGCAAACAAAGTCTAGAGACAGCACGATGCACAGACACAAACTTCCATTAACACGGGCACACACAAACACACCAACACACAAACACAGCGACATGGACAACATCCACAGAAACACAAAGACATACAAAAATACACAGACACAGACAACATCGACACAAACACACTGACCCGGACAACACCGACACAAACACAAAGACACAGAAAAGGCTGTACACATGGATACAGTATGATGCAGGTGGTGGAGCCCGTGGACCACCCTCCCCGTAGCACTGCTGAGGGCTGAATTCAACCATAAAACACACACTTACCCACAACAGGTGTGTGTTAGTGTGTATAGTCTCACAGTGGAGATCTGAGAATCCCACATCTGTGAACACAGACAGACACACGCACACACACACACACACACACACACACACACACACACACACACACACACACACACACACACACACACACACACACAGCCGACCTGACCGGTGGGGTGCAAAGGAGGGCTAATGGAGCCCTTGTTACGTGACACTTTCCTCTCTTTCCCTATCAGTAAAGCAGATAATGAGGTGATTGTTGGTGCTAGCACAGCATATGGCATCCCTGCTCTGTGGCCCACTGCTGTACTAACCACCGATACCGCCGTTACCATGCTGCTAACCACACACATGCACGTGCAGACACACAGACATATACACACAGGCACTTGCATATGAACACACACACACACACATGGTCATGGGCATAAATGCACACGCACAAACAACCAGGCTGATGCATATGAAAGCATCAACCTGGTCTCACAGGAATCCGTGAAATGACCACGGACGCTTAACTGAAAATCCGTGGTGGCCTCACAGAATCACTTAAATTGTCTGTGATATGCCAACGGAATTTGCTCCAATGCAAGTTAATGACACTCATATTCTGTGTCACACACACACAGATCCCTGTCTTAACGGCCAAGTCAACCTGGTCTCACAGGGATCCGTGAAATGACCTTAGCCTATGTATATATATATGAATGAAATTCATATTGACGGTATGGCACTATATCCCTGTTCTCACCCATGCACCCATCTTGAATTTAATAGACCATTTTCGTTGCTTCGAGGAGGTCTGGTGGTCTCCGTATATAATAAATAAATAAATAAACATCTATCTATAACGAAATAAATATATATATATATAAATATGTATGTGTATTTACCATATATATATATATATATATATATATATATATATGTTCATATTTATACAAAGGCCTATATATTTATTTATTTTGTTGCTTCGAGGAGGTCTGGTTGTCTCCGTAATTAATAAATAAATAAATAAATATATATAAATAAATAGGTATGTATTGTGGCAACCCGGCCCCAAACCCTCGGAGGGAGGGTTTGCCCTTGCCCGAGGGAGAGGTGGTGGAGGGCGTATACCGCCGATATCCACCAGCCGGAGCCAGAGAGCATCCATTGCGTAACTCCAATCAATGCAATGGAGAACACCTGCGGCAGAGGGTGAGGAAGATTAGGTATCCTTTAAAAGCTGTTTGTTGTTCTCCCAGGGAGGTTAATCGGGAGTCCAAGCAGAGCAGAGTACCTCCAGGACCCGATACGGACAAGCAGACTCGTGGATTTAGCGGACCTTTCCCCAGAGGCTACGAGAGAACCGGGACTTGGTGTGTGGCGTTTTCCTGCTTGAGAGAGACATTCCTGGGGCCGGGTCACCACATATGGTGGAGAATGCAGGCAACCTGACCACGCTATGGACCACCCAGGATTACCAACCCGCCCACCCATGCAGAGCCCGGATGGGGCCGCGGCCGCGTCCGCCGCCCAGCGTCAACAGCGGGACCAAGCCTTGGCCGCCGCCACGCAGAGGGACACCGCTGAGAGCCTCGCACTCCTCCGGGAGGCGGTACTACGCCTCACACAACAGGCAGTTCGTGAGGCCCTGACCTCCGGCCCGACCAGCCGCCTCACCAAGCTCGGTCCGGACGACGACGTGGAGGCCTACCTGGAGGTCTTTGAGAGGACAGCACATCGGGAGAGCTGGCCGGAGGACCAATGGGCCCACATACTGTCCCCCTTTCTCACCGGACCCGCACAGCAGACCAGCCAAGACCTGGTGCCGGAGCGCGCCAGCCAGTGCCCGACCCTGAAACAGGCGATATTGGCCTACTCTGGACATAGCCTTGACGCCAGGGCCCAATGTTCCCACGAATGGCGATTTGACTGCCGGGGCGCCGTGCGGACGCAAATCTCCCAACCAATAGAACCAATAGAGGTTGCGTGTGTGCACGGGGACACACGCACGTACGAGACCTGCGTGGTAGTGCGGACCCCCCGAGGGATGTACACGGCATGGGCCGGGATCGTACCCCACTTTCCTCTACCCCTATTAATTGGGAGAAACTGCCCCATATTCTCCAGACTATGGAACCCCAAACCAGGTTACCGACCACTGCGGGGCCCGCCACGACGACACGGTTGAACCGGCAGACCCGCCTACGGGGCTAGGGTGGCCCACTCAGCCCCAGCAGAATCATCCACAGAGGACGACGGACCCGAGGAGGATGGCCTCACCTCTCCGGGCACCCAAGGCCACTCGACGGGAGGAAACCCCCGAGTGGGACCCACGGACTCCCACTCTGACACTCCGGACACCCTGACGGCCACCGAACAAACCGGCCCACAAGGAGAGGCCGAGAGCTTGCCACACCCTCACTTCAGCACAAGGGGAGGACTGCTGTATCGGGTAGGAGAGCGGGGGGGAGCGGGGACTGAACTGGTGGTACCTCAACCCTATGTTAGCAAAGTGCTGTTTATGGCCCACTCCCATCTATTAGGAGCCAACCTAGGCATGGGCAAAATGAGAGATAGGATTTTAGACCGGTTTTATTGGCCCGGGGTGAAAAAAGACGTAGTCCAACACTGTCAGGCCTGCCTCGACTGCCAGCGTACGGCCCCGAGACCCTCGGTTCGGAACCCATTAATCCCCATGCCCATAATCGAAGTACCATTCGACCGGTTAGCCCTAGACATTGTTGGGCCTCTCCTGAAGACCAGGCGGGGACATAGGTATATTCTAGTGCTAGTGGACTATGCTACCCGGTATCCGGAAGCCCTACCACTCCGCGCCGCCACCGCCAAGGTGGTCGCTAAGGAGCTGATTCTCCTGTTCAGTCGGGTAGGGATAGCCAGGGAGGTGCTTACAGACCAGGGGACTTGTTTTATGTCACGGGTGATGAAAGAACTGCTCAGCCTCCTCCAGGTGAAACAGCTCTGGACATCGGTGTACCACCCCCAGACTGACGGGCTCGTGGAGTGCTTTAATAAAACCCTGAAACAGATGCTTAAGAAAGCCATGGACACTGACGGGAAAAACTGGGACCTGCCCCATGTCCTGTTCGCAGTCCGGGAAGTGCCCCAATCCTCCACGGGTTTCTCCCCCTTCGAGCTGTTATACGGGAGAAGACCAAGGGGACTCCTTGACCTCGCCAAGGAAGCGTGGGAGAGATGGCCATCCCCCCCATCGCACCATGGTGGAGCAGGTGAGGGACCGCATGGCGCAGGTCTGGCCCATCGTCAGGAACCATCTCAGACAGGCCCAACAAGCCCAAGCTCGGGTCTACAACCGGGGAGCCCAGCTGCGCATATTTCGGCCCGGCGACCTGGTTCTGGTACTCAAACCGACGGCAGAATGCAAGTTCTTAGCCAAGTGGCAGGGGTCCTACGAGGTGGTCGACCAGGTCGGGGAGGTGAACTACAGGGTACGGCAACCCGGGAGATGCAAACCCACCCAGCTCTACCACATCAACCAACTGAAACAGTGGCGAACTGGAGCTGACCCACCGGCACCGGCACCCCTGGTCTTGGCCGCCCGACGCCACACACCAGTAGTTCCTATGGGAGAGGACCTCACCCCAGCCCAGAAGCAAGACCTCGAGGAAGTCGTCCTGCAACACCAGGATGTCTTCTCAGAGGTACCCGGGAGGACCACGGTGGCCCAACATGACATCAAGATGGCGCCAGGCGTCACGGTGCGCGTACCCCCCTACCGGGTCCCGGAGAACCATAGGAACGCGATCCGGGAGGAAGTCGCCAGGATGCTCCAGCTCCGGGTCATCGAGGAGTCACGCAGCACCTGGTCCAGCCCCATCGTCCTAGTCCCCAAACCCAACGGAACCTTTAGATTTTGTAATGATTTCCGGAGACTCAATGGGGTCTCGGACTTTGACGCCTATCCCATGCCCAGGGTCGACGACCTGATAGAGCGACTCGTTATCCGCTCGTTACCTCACCACCCTGGACCTCACCAAGGGGTACTGGCAGGTGCCGCTCAACCGAACCGCCCAACCGGTTTATACCAATACACGGTCCTCCCATTCACCGTCCACGGCGCGCCTGCCACATTCCAGAGGATGATGGACCAGCTCCTTCGGCCGCACCAGGCGTACGCAGCAGCCTACATCGATGACATTATCACCCACAGCGCCAGCTGGGATGTCCACCTCCAACAGTTGCAGGCGGTCCTGGGAGAGTTGAGGAGGGTCAGACTCACCGCCAACCCCGCCAAGTGCCGCCTGGGACTGGAGAAGGCATCCTAACTGGGGTACCAAGTCAGACAGGGGAACGTCCGACCCCAAGAGAGCAAGGTCCCAGCCATCAGGGACTGGCCCCGCCCTACCTCCAAAAAACAGGTGAAGTCATTTCTTGGTCTGGTAGGGTACTACCAGAGGTTTATCCCCGGCTTCGCCACCCTGGCCAGCCCCCTAAATGACCTGACCCGGAAGGCCCTACCAGACAGGGAAACGTGGTCGGTGGCGGCCGAGAGAGCGTTCGGGGACCCCAGACGAGCCCTCTGCTAGGAGCCCGTCTTAATAACCCCTGACTTCTCTCTGCCCCTGATAGTCCACACCGACGCGTCGGAAGTGGAGTTGGGAGCGGTACTCTCCCAGGTCCAGGGGGGAGAGGAACACCCAGTGATTTACATCAGCAGAAAGCTCCTCCCCAACGAGAATAACTACTCGAATGTGGAGAAAGAGGCCCTGGCCATCAAGTGGGCACTGGACAAGCTGAGGTACTATCTCCTGGGCCGGGAGTTCACGCTCGTCACCGACCATGCGCCACTCAAATGGATGGCCAGCGCGAAGAACACCTGCAGCAGAGGGTGAGGAAGATCAGGTATCCTTTAAAAACTGTTTGTTGTTCTCCCAGGGAGGGGAATCGGGAGTCCAAGCGGAGCAGAGTACCTCCAGGACCCGATACGGACAAGCAGACTCGTGGATTTAGCGGACCTTTCCCAAGCGGCTACGAGAGAACCTGTATGTCAGGACGACGCGCGCCGACACGGCATGCACCACTGGGACAGCTTCAATGACGGGAGTGACCTCCCTCATCAGGGACGAGACCGGCCCAGCCGGAGAGACAATCCCCTGGACTCTACCGTGGCTCACAGTGTCACCTGTATGATTTTTGGTTTCCCCACGTTGGGCACAGACCCACGCAGTCTTTTTTCGTTGTTTAATGAATAAACGCCCTACCGGGCTTTGAACGAGTCATGGCGTGTGGTGTTTTCCTGCTTGAGAGAGACATTGCTGGGGACGGGTCGCCACAGTATATACCTATTTACATGCATGCATATTTAATTATTATATACTGAGACCACCAGACCTCCTCGAAGCAACGAAAGTGGTCTATTCAATTCAAGAAGGGCCGGAGAGAATAGGGATATAGTGGCAACATAAATATAATTAACTTATAAAGCATATAACGAGACAACGAGACGATCTAGTTGTGGGCCAGCAGAGGCTGCATTTTAACCGAATTCGGCCTATAACCGTATACATATAATAGTCTAACTCTATATGTCAAATGTATGATATGCTGTAGGCCTACGTATGGGCTAGTTTTTTATATTATAAATGTTTAAATATTGTCATACCTGAACCACATTCCCATAGAAAAAGTACACTGTGTTACTTGGTGTTACAACCCTCTTCGTTGATTGGATTGGTGTAAATGGATTTTCAATGGTCAGATACAGATCTTGTTATAACGATAATAGCTACATGGTCTACTACTTATTACTTCAATATTAAACCAATGCATTTCAATAGGGAGATTATTTTCGACTTCAGAAGGGTGGGCGGGCTGCGCAGGATTCATCAAAACAACAATCCTAGCCATTATTTCCTTTTCTGTAACATCCACGCATATATCCTGCATTTTTTACATGTTCATGTTATATGCAGAATATTCTGAAGGTATATCATCAAAGCCCCGACATATTGATTCTAGATTCCTGTGATAGGAGCGGGATGCTTTGATGATGAACATTAATGTGCACAATGTATGCTAAGTATGTATGTTAAGGGCGGCAACTGAGCTGCCATCAATTGTGTTGTTTTTGTCGTAAACTAGGGTTCGCAGGCTAGGAAATAGAAGGACACCTTGGAATATCTTTCCATTTTACGCAGTTTAGACTAGTAAGTTTAAACTGCGTAAAATATGTTATTTTTGTATTGAACTTGACTCGTTTTTTTTAAATCGCTGTCTGGTGTCTAGTTACGTCACTCTGAGAGATGTACATGGACAGATTTTGTAGTGACACAGCCTAGGCCTATAACCTACTAGTGAAAGCTAGTAGATTATAGCTAAAAACTACCACGCAAGCTCATTGATTTAACGAGGCAGGGTTATTTGAAACAATTAATTAAGCTATGTGTGAGAGGTCATTCCTTAGTGTGCTTCCTATTTATGTCTAGTGTGTCTAACCCTAACCCTAACCCTAACCCAAAGCCTCAGACCCCCCCCCCCCCCTGACCACGGGGTCAGAGTGGGCCAAGTTTCGGTGTGGGGGTCCCAGTTACGCCCTAGAATAAGGTAGTCAAGTTTCAGGCCGGTAGGACCTTCCTATCTCAAAAACTGTCTTTCAACCACATTCTGACCTACTAGGTCTTGCAGGCACTTTTGAGGGGCTTTGTCCAAAAAACAGTCCATTTTGGAAAACTTTTTTTCCCTAAGGGCTAGAAATCCAAATCTCGGATATGTTGTTCTCGGGACCCCAGGAAATGTGCGTGCATTTTGGCATCTCTAGCCATCTTGAAAAGGCGGGAAAAGGGGCGTGACCTCCAACAGTAAGGTAAATGTGCATAAGGCAGGTATGTTTCTGGTCCCCATTGTTGGTGGGATGGAGGTGTACATTTGTGCCTTAAGGTGTGTAGAAGCAGCTGGCCTACAGACAAGATTTTGAAGTCTGGGGTCAAAACGTCAAAAGGAGCCGGCACCACGCCCCTTATGAGATAACCAGGGACAGCTGGTATCAATGGGCTAGTGGGGCTAAGCCCTCCCTATCTTTTACAATAAGCATGCAAACATTATTAAATTAATGAAAATATTAAAATATAATAATTTCAAAAACTTAGAATTGGTTGATTTTGGTGCAACGGAGAAGCAACAGCACCAAATAATCACAAAAACGCAGGAGATACATATAGCTATGTTGTGTGGGCTTAGAAAAGTCAGCCCAGACGATCTGTCTGGGCTGATTTTTCTAAGCCCACAGAAAATCAGCATCCAATCGGTGTCGTCCAATCGTGATTGACAGGTGTTATGACATACCCCCTTGATTTAGAGACCATTTGGGCTAAATTAATATAGCCCAGACCAACAGTGACAGTGACTCTCACTGGTGACGGTCACTGTTGGAGGCGGGAGAAAAACGTGAAAAAAAACCTGACCACAATGGCGAGCGCTAATTTACCTAACGAAGTGGACTATCTACTGACTCATCCATTTTCATTTATGTCTTTTGAAGAAAAAAAAGAAATAAATAGACTGGGGGCACATCAGCCAAACGATGTTCAGATAAAACAAAAGGACACGTGACAAAATCGCACCTCTTGGATCTAAAGGAAAGACTGGCTAACGGCTATCTTAGCTAGGAGCGCTCTCTTCTGTTTCCCTTGCATGCTGTTCGGAGGAGACAAAGCTTGGACCCAACAAGGGGTTGTGGATTTAAAACATGTGTCCTGTAAAATAAAGAAACATGAATGCAGTGCAACTCACATTTGAAACTGTGTGAAGCTTTCAATGTTGGGCAAAGTAAATATTGCCTGTCAGCTGGATGATGGCCACCGCATCTCCGTACAGAGACACAACGAGCAGGTAAAGAAAAACAGACATTCGCTGTCATGGATTGTGGACTATATTAGGTTCTGTGGGGCACACAAGCTAGCTCTCAGGGGCTCTGATGAATCTGCAACTTCACTCCAGCGGGGTGTGTTTTGGGACCTCGTTGACCAGTTCTCTTTTTTAAGACAGCCAGTTAGCCGATCACCTGTCAAATGCACATGTTGCCAAGTACACGTCTAAGACTAGCCAGAATGAGTTGCTTGATTGTATGTTAGCTGTGTATGAACAGAAACTGGCTGAGGAAGTATCACAGGCACCATTTGTTGCTGTGCAAGCCGACAAAATTACAGATGTGTCAGCCAGTGTGTGATTGTGCTCCGGTTCTTGACTAATGGAGGCTGTGGAGGTGTTGTGGAGAGGTTTCTCTGTTTCTCCCTGTTGGAGGACAGAACTGCGGCGGGACTCTAAGCACTCCTGAAGGAGAAACTCCAGCCATACAAACTGGAAAACAAACTGATCACCCAGACGTACGACGGAGCAGCTGTAATGAGCGGTGCACTAATAGGCTTGAAGGCTAGACTAAAACAAACGTACCCAAACGCGCATTTTGTGCACTGCTATGCGCATCAATTAAATCTGGTCATGCAACAGGCCTGCTTCTCCCTCACACCCATCAGAATATTTTTTGCCAACCTCACAGCTTTTGGAACGTTTTTCTCCAAGTCCCCCAAAAGAACTGCAGTTCTAGATGAAGTGTGCGGAAGGAGGATCCCAGCGGCAGGACAAACAAGGTGGAACTTCAAAAGCCGCACCGTCCACACCGTGTTCGAAAATCAAGAGGCTTTGAAACAGTTTTTTGAAAAAATCAGGAATGAGCAAGAATGGGACAGCGTGTCAATCCAACAAGCCCATGGCTTGGCCACACTGCTGGGGGATGCAACGTTCATTTTCTTGTTATCTTTTTTCCACTCCGCCCTCAGGCCTTGGAGAATTTCTCCTCATCCATAGCTGACCTGAAGGACAAGCTGACCACGGACCCCACCCAGCCACATCCAGCCACAGCTGATGCTGCAGCAAGGCCGCGCAGGACACAGAGCACTGATAATGTGTCAGTAGCCGCACAATGCTGCGACATAATGATAGAGCAGTCCCAGGCCCGCTTTCAGAAGGCCCGACACTTAGTGTCATTTGAGCTGATAGACCCCAAACTGTTTCCACAGTTTAAGACCAGTTTCCCCAAGAAGCAGCTGGACATTGCATGTGAACATTTACAGATGATCTGCAAAGAGAACCTGCACGGGGAGCTGCTGGTGATGTACAGTAGCGCAGAGGTTGTGGGGTTGACATCTGCAATGTCACTTTTGAGGATGTTTACGGAGAACAATCTTCAGTGCACTTTTTCGGAGACATTGAAATTAACAAAAAGAGCAATGACAACCCCTATGACATTGGCAGAGGCAGAGAGTTGCTTCAGTACACTGAAGAGGATCAAAACATTTATCCGAAGTACCATGGGACAAGATAGGCTTAACGCCCTAGCGATGCTGTCTATTGAGCGGTACCTCATCCAAAAATCACCGGACTTCAATGACATGGTGATTAACCTGTTTGCGACTCAGAAAGGCCATCGATATGAGTTCTCTTCAAATAAGGTAGGCCCAAGCTGCGCTGATGTTGATTTTATTCGGGACATGATGCTTGCTTCATAATGTTTGTGATAAAAACAGTGCAGTTGTCGTTACAGTGCAAACACGTTTTGTTTGTGTGTGTGTGTGTGTGTGTGTGTAAGAAACTTTTGCCATCAGAACATTTTTGTAGCCTACTTATCTAATTGTTTATAGAGCATTGTTAATTGCTGTAACTTGGTGCTGTATCTCTGGACTGTACCTCGGATGTGATTTTGGAAAATCATTTCGTTTCTCCATTGCCTGCTGTCTCCCTGCATTCTATTTGTTGTGATTCGAGGCCTGATATTGAATTTATTCGGGACATGATGATTGCTTCATGTTTGTGATAAAAACAGTGCAGTTGGCAGTCGTTACAATGCTAACACGTCTAATGTAGTCTCTCTCTCTGTCTCTCTGTCTCTCTCTCTCCCTTTCCCCCACCCCCCCTTCCCGTGAGGATGGACACTGGGTTACAGCGGCCCTCACAACCCCACACCACCACCCCACCCCTTTCAAGTGTATATTGTATATAGTTCTCTGCAAACCTATTGTGGCATCATGCCTTCAGTGTGTATATTGTATATAGTTCTCTGCAAACCTATGGTGGCATCATTCCTTCAGTGTGTCTTGAACAACCACACATAAAAGGTTGCACATATTATGTTGATATTTTATCGTATTTGTCTAAATGCATATTTGACTGTGGATAGATTTATGAGTGAAGTTACTAACACAATAGATCCCGTAACTAGCCGTAGCCATAACTCACCCATTTTAGAATCACATTCTCTCTCGTGTATAATGCCCAATTATTATTGATGTATTTGCACTTTTAATCTTGCTGAATTCTACAAAGCAAATAAATGAAGTTAAAACTTAGGTCCCCAGCGTTAGACTATTATGTGTATAAGGTTACAGGCCGAATTTGGTTAAAATGCAGCCTCTGCTGGCCCACAACTAGATTGGCTCAATGTCTGTTATACGCTTTATAAGTTAATTATATTTAAATTATTATAACCATGTAGGCCTAGCCTTTATTTTATTGGCGTTATCATTACATCCTTTCTCGTTACATCGATATAAATTATTGTTATAACGAGATCAGTATCTGACCATGGACCATCCTCTCGGAAATTAATGAAATTCATATTGACGGTATGGCACTATATCCCTATTCTCGCCGGCTCTTCTTGAATTGAATAGACCACTTTCGTTGCTTTGAGGAGATTTGGTGGTCTCCGTATATAATAAATAAACATATATAACTATGTATGCATGTAAATATGTATATTCATACTTATTTATTCATATATATTTATTTATTTATTATATACGGAGACCATCAGACCTCCTCGAAGCAACAAAATAAATAAATATATATGTATAAATATGTATGTGTATATATATATTTATATACATATATAAATACACATACATATTTATAGATATTTATTTATTTTGTTATATATAGATGTTTATTTATTTATTTATTATGTACGGAGACCACCAGATCTCCTCGAAGCAACAAAAATGGTCTATTAAATTCAAAATGGGTGCATGGGCGAGAACAGGGATATAGTGCCATACCGTCAATATGAATTTTATTCATATATATATATATATATATAGGCTATGGTCATTTCACGGATCCAGTGAGTGAGACCAGGTTGACTCGGTCATTGAGACAGAGATCTGTGTGTGTGCCACGGAATATGAGTGTCATAACTTGCAATGGAGCAAAGTCTGTTGACATATCACAGAAGATTTAAGTGATTCCGTATGGCCACCACGGATTTTGAGTTAAGCACCCTTGGTCGACTCGTTCATTGAAATGGGGATCTGTGTGTGCCACGGAATATGAGTCATTAACTTGCATTGGAGTAAATTCCGTGGCCATATCACGGAAATCGTCCATGGTCATTTCACAGATTCCTGTGAGACCAGGTTGGAAAGCAGACACACACAGACCCTCAAACACGCATGCACACGCACAAACACAGACACAAACACACACACACACACACACACACTCACACACACATACACATACACACACAGACACACACAGTGCAGGCATGAGGCTACCATGCCAACATGAACCCCTTAAATATGCTGTGTGCCTTCTGTCTCTCTGTCTTAGACTCTCTCTCTCTCTGTCTCTCTCTCTTTGCTGTTCTCTTCTATGTCCACGTCAGTGCATCTCTCCTCAAAGACAATCCAACCTCAGTGCCTCCTATCCTGGGCACAATCTTGTGTTGAAATTCTGTGAGAACATCAGCGATGTCTCTACAACATCAGAATTGTGTTTCAAAGTTGTCCAAGTCAGACGTCAGTATGTGGATGCTTTTGTCAAGGAAATGTACCAGTCTACCGGCCCTTCCTGTGTCTGTCAACCCATTATAAAAAATCTATGCAAGGAAATAACACCTATTTCCAATCCTCCTGTGAGCCATTTTTGTACCCTTTCACCACTTTCTCCTTCTCTCTTTTTTTTCAATTGAAGTAAAAGACAATATGCTGGTATTGTCCTCACATTCGTCCAAACCTTTCCTAGGGTTGTATGAGCAATTTTAGCTGAGACATAGATCCATAACTATTTACTCGTGGCTGAAATGTGCTGATGAAGTAAAAACATTAATAGTGTTCTGAAGAGAGTATGATACAAGATGAGAATCGTAGAGATGAGCAGAGAGGAGGGAGATGAGAGAGGAGGAAAAGTAGAGTGGAAGAGAGGAAGAAAAGAGCAGAGGAGAAGACTCTTTACCACTTGGTAGTCACTAGAGTGCAGAGCTTTCTTCATTCCGGAATTGAGCATGCAGCTGTCGCTTAAGGCACACACACACACACATGCACACACACACGCACACACACACACACACACACACACACACACACACACACACACACACACACACACACACACACACACACACACACACACACACACACACACACATCGTAACACACACATTTCTCTCTCTTGTTCAACCCTGGCCTGTCTCTCACTTTCATAGAGACATAATGCTGCTTTGGGCTGTTCTTTGAACTGATCTTTCCATTGGAAAAGCACACAAACAAACACACTGTATGGGATGATAAAATATATTCATCTGGCCCTCATAAGGTACATGTTGTTGGCCCTTTATGGTTAAGGAGGGTCTCTAACAGCTCCCAGAGGCAGCTTGAGGAATCAGATGGGTAATATGGTACTTAGCATCAAAAGAATATTGCGATGCCCCCGTTCCCGTCCGCAATCTCTGGGAGGGGAATGCTGTCATGAACGTTATACGATGCTTACGCTAATATATGGTTTGATCGTTAGGATGCTAGGATGCCACATATGTCAGTCTACATGTCCATACAAGTTGAGCTCACACACATGAGGAATCTAGAATTTGTCAAGCCTTTTTATTTGCTCGTTATTTGTGGAAACAGTATTTTATCAGTTTAATAAGCATTTTTTGCCATTCAAGGCATTTACAATGGTTCAATTATCTAAAAGCCACAATAATCTGCAAAAAGCTAAAAGAAAAAATGAGGAAGTTACATTTGAAAAATCTGCATAAATCGCAGCTTGAAGCCAGCCAAATGATACCTGCACACCGGCTATCTGACTTCCCAGACATTAAGCAGCTCTGACCCAGGGATACAGATATACCCACGTGTGCTCGATGCTCCTTATGGCTCAGAGTGGTCCAGCTGGCAGTGAACTATGGGTTGCCAGGGAGGCAGTGGCTGTAGACACAGAGCAGAAGGGCAAATCCTACCCTAAAAGGCCTGATGCAGAGCAGATAATACAAAACCCAATTTAAACGTTGAAGGCTTTCTTATTTTTGTATCCAATAAAAGATTTCCTCAAAGTGTCCAAAATAGAAATACTGTACGATTCCAATTAGCTTAAAAATCAAACAATGACATGCACCACAGAAATGCCATAAGAAGTGATTATTCTTTGTACGTCGCTCAATAACCACAGGTCATGTCACCATATTAAACACGAGCCCTCCACGTGTGTCAATGGGTGCTCCCACATGTAATCTCATTAATCAGACAGCGCTGTGATGCAGCCGGTTAGCATTTTCCTAATTAGTGGTGGCTGCTTTGCCTTTCAAAATGAGACAAATGAAAACAGCACGCTGCCTTCAACCCATTAAACTGATAGAAAACAAAAATATCATTTAAGTGGGGTGCTTTAACAGCTATCTAAAAAATGGATTACAATTATGCATTAACGACTTCAACCAAGGAGATTTATCACATCCTGAAGGGTACCATTAATCTCAATGTGTTGGAACACGCCCCTGAACACACACCATGTCAAACTTGGTTCCTCTGTGTGACATGGGGGGGAACCAGGGGAACCGTGGTGAAGGAAGTTCTCTCTTTGCTAAATGTGATGCCAGGGAAGGCAGGGATACTAAGGAATTCCTTGATTGGTTGAGGTTCTTTGCGGATACGCAAATACACATGCACGCACGCACGCACGCAGGCACGCATACACACGAACGCATGCACACACACACCCACACACAAACACACACACACACACACACACACACACACACACACACACACACACACACAATGGCAACGCATTCTCTTATCAGTCACTTTGAAGTCGCTGATGGAGAAAAAAGATGGCTCAAGTCATTTTCCCCCTGCCTTATCACACTGAGCTCCGTCTTAACTTTTCTGGACGGCCTGGCGAGCACAGCTCCCAACACACACCACTCATGGTGCCCACGCAATCGCGCTATGCACACTCACGCTCGCCCCACTCTGAGCATCATGGGTAATCTATTCTGCTTACTCTATCCACCCTCTGTGAATTGAGGCGTCTTTAGCTCTACAGATGTAGACTTCAGATATCTGATTCCCTCACATCCCGTTCCTTTTGATTCACTAGATAATCATTCGTACGTAAAACCCAGTGCATGCAGCAGCACTTTCTTCCTTTCCAATGTGTAATCTAAGATTGCCTGAGCGGATAAATTTCATGTTAAAAAGACTGTAAGGTAACTGATATTAACATTCGTCTGGGAGGGTAGACTTAGAGAATACTTCTCACACCCTGAACGTCTGAGGTCATAAAACAAAATTGCCTTTGTTTTGTTGAACAAAATGTTAAACATTTGTTTTGTCAAACTATCCCTCCTGGGGACACATAACTTTAAAGAAATACTCTGGTTTACGTATCCGGCTATTGTCTTCACATTTTAAAACCAGAAACATGTTTACATTAAATGCTGTCAACAATTGTCTGTTATGTGTCTACTGTACACGTATTATTCAATACACACTAAGGTGATGATGCTCGGCCCAAATCAGCTTGCATGTTGATAACGGATAATGGACGTCCCGGTATCGAGCACCTTGAGGAGACAAGGAATGACTTCTAAAGATGAACTCATACCGACACACATTACATCACATCAATCAAAGCACGAGAGAAATAAAATCAGTTGAAATGGTTTGTGCAGAGTTGAGTCTATTATTACCTATTACTTCTACTTTGCTTTGCAAAAAGTAATACAAGGATGATACATAGGCACATATATACATGTGATAAACGTGGTAAAATACCAGAAACAGATCAGAATAATGAACCCACCACCTTGGTTAAATTACATGTTTGATCCTGACTTCGACTGCAAAGCCACATCACCACTAGATACCAAAAGAAACCTCCAGCAATTATAGAATTGTCCTTCTTTCTTAATTGCTGCAAAGTCTCCACCACCTTTACCTCCCTCCTCCTCCTCCTCCTCCTCCTCCTCCCCCTCCTCCTCCTCCTTCTCCTCCTCCTCCATCATCTGTTAGACTTGTTATTCTTTTCTTCACCTTGACTGGTGCCTGGTTTTAGCATCGACCTTCCGCTTGGCGGCCTCCAGCGCTTAAGCCGTGCTGTGTGCCGGCTGGCCCTCCGCCAGGAAGCTAACAACCTGCCTGGCCGCGGCCAGGGTGATTCAGAACCCCGCCATCCCCAACAGCTTGATAACCGGAGCTGACAGGGTCAGATACCTTATTCTGCTCTCTCCGTCCCCCTGTGTCTCCCGCCCCTGTCTCAGGCTCCATCAAACGGCAGCACTTTCGCCCCCCCCCCCCCCCCCGCCCCCGCCTGGCTGAGCGCCAGGGTGACGCCGCCGTGCCGCTCTCTCTCTGATGGCGTCTCAGAGCCATTGATTCAGAAACACCGAAGTAATCGTGTATGTACGTCGTGCTACAAAGAAGAGACGGAATGGATCCGTCCACCTGTGAGACAGTGTAGCCGCACCAGGGGCTGGCCTGCGGTCAATACGGCCGCCCAGCCCCCCTCGGCCCGCTCAGCCCCGCTCAGCTACGCTCGGATGAATAGATGCCGAGTCAAAAGTATTTATTAAAAAATAATGAATCGAATTGAACAGGGTCGCAATTCATGAAGGGATATTGATTCGGTTCATAAAAAGAGAAAAAAACACACCAGATATCCATTGATCGTTCAAAGTTGTTTACTTGTGTTGAATCAATCTTGGGCGAGGTGGCCGACCTTGGACGATTTGATACGTACAGCGGCCTGCGGAGGTGTCGGGCGTGGTACAGATCGGATCATCCGTGGGCTTTGCGTTGCTAGGCATCATCGCCACTTTCTGCACCACGAGGCAGTGGTGTTTAACTCTCTATAATAAGGCGGATTAAATTGCCCACCTCTTAGAAACTAGAACAGTAGTTGGCTTGGCTGTGATTGGGGAATCACACTCCCGGCTTCCCCATAACTACTCCAAACAATGAAGTTGGCATGAGAAAAACCGAGGAGCAGCGGTGAAACTGAGTAGCCTGTAATGCCTTTCCATCAACCATCCATTAATTCACCAATCCATCCCTAACCCACAATGGAGAAACCTGCTCCACTCTGCTGGTTGTTAGATAAAACTTAGTGGTGTAATTGGCTCAGAAATAGAAAAACTCAGCGTTGTCCATAAAGAGACACGCTTCTCCTGGCAGGCACATAGACAGAATACTTAACGCATACATACATATGCACACCTTGGTGAACAGACAAAAGCCACGCACACAAAAGGAGTTTCTGCCGTGGTATCACTGGCGTAATGTATGTAAAGTGAGTGATCTCGGAGTAGCGATCACCAGTCAGCCTGGGAAACAATTGGGACAACTGCCCCTGTCAAGGAATGTCCCAAACGAGACAGAAGATGATGCATACAGTCATCATTGTCTCGGGCAAACTGAGTTGTTGCAGCAGCCGCTAATGAATAACAGCGGGCGTGTATAGAATATTCACCCTCTGCAGAAGAGTGCAGATTCCATTCTTGTCAGCAGCTTACTGACAGGCTGGCTGTAGTATGCAATGTTATGCAAGGGGTCTAAACTCTGGGCTTGTAGAAAGACTGGTCTGAACAAGTCTGCTTTGCATTGTATCTGAAACCTGTAATATATATATATATATATATATATATATATAGAGAGAGAGAGAGAGAGAGAGAGAGAGAGAGAGGTTTGGAGGTGTGGCAGAAGAAGAACGATTAGCCAGAGGAAAATAAGTATGGGGTTGTTTATGAATATGTTAGAAGTACAGTTCTCCTTCCAGTCAGAATTGCTATTTTGGTTTGGCATGGTTTAAACAATTTATGTGTTGAGATAATTTTACAACCAGGATTGCAGTATTCAACTATGTATGAGGCCCACTCTTGCTCTTGATTGGAACAATTCAAAAGTGCGGTTTGCTCAGTTTGCACGACTTATAAGTACATAAGGATAACTGTTTTTCATAAAACAGAAACAAGTTTCTGTTTGGTAATTCCAAAATAGGAGGAGGTTAAAAACAGCCCAGAGGTACCAGGCATTGGTTTTGGCTGACCCTGCAGACGGCGGACTGGACCTTACCTCTATCTGGTGTGGCGGGGTGCTCTATCAAGACTTAACATGAAGACCATTCGCAGAGACTGGGAGACAGAGTGGTAACAGTGATGGCCTGCCGGCTGGTTGCCCAGACCTGGGGGAGAGAATGCAAAATAATACTTTAAGTCAGGTAAAACAGTGGTTTTCTTAAACAAATGCACTGTTTAACATTTTACAGTAACATTTACCTGCCTTAGTTCACCCACTTGGCTACAGCAACAACATTAAATCACAGTAAAGTACCTCATTTTATGTGTTGGTGAAGTAGTTAATAGTGTCACAAGTTCATTAAATAAGTACATAGACAAGTGTATGAGGGCTTCAGCACAGTATGGTACTGTTAGTTACCAGACAAATATCCACCACCTCACCACTACCCATAGTCTCCTCACCACCACCCATAGTCCCCCCATCACCACCCATAGTCCCCCATCACCACCCATAGTCCCCCCATCACCACCCATAGTCCCCCCATCACCACCCATAGTCCCCCCATCACCACCCATAGTCCCCCCATCACCACCCATAGTCCCCCCATCACCACCCATAGTCCCCCCATCACCACCCATAGTCCCCCCCACCACCTCACCACCACTCATAGTCTCCTGCTCCACCACACCATGACCCATAGTCATGTCCACCACCTCACCACCACTCATAGTCCCCCCCATCACCACCCATAGTCTCCCCCACCACCTCACCACCACTCATAGTCTCCTGCTCCACCACACCATGACCCATAGTCATGTCCACCACCTCACAACCACCCATAGTCTCCTCACCACCACCCATAGTCCTCCCCACTACCCCACCACCACTCATAGTCTCCTGCTCCACCTCACCACCACCCATAGTCCCAGCACCACCACACCACCACCCATATTCACCTTCTCCACCTCACCACAACCCATAGTCCCATCGTCACCTTACCACCCCTGTGCATATAATATAGATCAAATTGGCATTGAATCAAAGCTGACAGCCTGCTCCTCTAATGTTTGCATGTTTTAAATTATTTGTGTATTTAGTTATATCACACACCCATGCATGCATACACAAGCAAACACACACTCACGGACACACATATGGACACCCACACAAACACGCACAGACAAACACACACATACATACACACACACACACACACACACACACACGCACACACACACACACACACACATATTTACACAGTACAGGACATACATATTTTGGCAGCTGAGCTAACAAGCTGCAGGTTATTAGGTTAGCATCCCTTCCATCAGAGGCAGGCCCAGGGGCGTCTCCTCGCTAAGACACCAAACAGCAATATGCCACAACAGTGGGACAGCTAATCATTAGTGGCCAGCTGAATGTAGTGTTTTGCCCACAAGCTTCATTGTGCTCAGATTACCGACCGCTACTTGGAGTAACAATGTTGAATCTACTGTAAGACTTGTCATTTCTTGTAAAGAATGCCCTGGAAATATAATTTTCGGATGAAATTGCCTGCGCACAGACCAATAAGACTGACACAATGCACTGAATTACTGAGGTATTTTCGATTCCAAGTGGTAAGCATCATGTATAAACAGATAGAGACAGATGAGCAAGCAATACTAAAAGGTGAATTCCGTTCATTGGTACGTTCATTCCCACCAGCAAATTTCCATTTCACCTAAATAATACTTAATGAGGTCCTGTCCATTAGTCCATGAATCAAGTTAAAATCTAGCAAGCAGTTAACAGGGAACAAAAGAACAAGACTTCCTTGACGAAGATGCATATTAATGTTTCAAATGTTCTGAAAGTTTTCATAATTAGGAATAAACATAATAATAATTTGGTATCATTTGGATTTTGGTAAATTGTTCAAGGTTTTAAAAAAACAAAAAACATTCAAGGTATGTAGGATCAATCCAAATAGACCTTTGGATCTTTGAGGGGATTGGTTAGGCTAACCCTATGTCAAAAATTGCCCAAATAGCAAGTTTCAGAAGTTACCACAATATCATAAATCTTTCTCACCAAATAATAGACCTAAAAGGCCACACCTTAATTGGTGTGGAAAGATTTGTTATACATTTATTTGTTAACAGTTTTTTGTTCAGCCAATGAGCTTCATGCAGCGATCCTACGGGATATTGTGGTTTTATTTTTGCATAATTAAACACACTGTTATTAACAAATTGAACCTCTTTAGAAATGAAAAGGAAAAACAACAATTTGTTGATAAGAAGGTGATTCAGCAGGGAAAGACATGCAGGGCCCTATTTTAACGGTCTGAAACGCAAGTGAGAAGTGCCAAGCGCAAGTAGCTTTGTGGGCGGTTCTATGGCGATGTTGCTATTTTACCGGCGCATAAATGACTCTTGCGCCCAGCGCAAATCTAAAAAGGGTTGGTCTGAAGTAGCCTAATTACCCGTAGGTGTGGTTTGGGCATAACGTGCAATAAACCAATGAGAGCGCTATCTCCCATCCCCTTTAAGAGCCATGAGCACATTTTAATCTGACGAGTTGATATTTTGACAGCGCGTTTGCAGTCTCTGATGAGACAGATGCATGACCACATGAATTCCAAACTCCAAATGGCTCAGTTGATGGCCAAATAATATGACCTAATTCACACATGGAAAAGCCTTTTCTTCCACAACTTCAGAAATACTGAGTCCTCAAATAAATTTTGGCAAAGAAAACTTAACACACATATGATATGTGGTAACTGTGGTTATATTCAATGATAGACGCAATACATTAACAAACACTGTTTCTTACCAGTATTGTATGCATTATCGTTATCGACTTGTGTTCCTAATATGCATGTGTCCCCCCGTTAATATACATTGCCTGGGACTGTATCATGCGTTACGTGTTTAGTTTGTGTGTGTTTAAACAGATGGACGCACAAACGCACCCCAGCAATCATTAATTCTTTTACACATACACGCACGTGCACCCGCATTCAATCATTCTTTTTAACACTAACTCGCGGTAAAACAATGTTTTCTCACAATCAAATACTCATCAATCCTAAAAGTTATGGGCTTGTACACGTTGTCTGTGTGAAGAAAATATGTGTTTGCTGTACGGCGTTTGCAGATGCATTGATTTAAAGTACAACTTATTACCGCTGTATCAGCTGTTCTTTCCCAAATAATTTACCAAGAATGTGTGTCTAGGTAGATGAGAGAAGCAAAGTGTATGCACGAGGTTCACAAACAACATTATGCATGCACCCTTAAAATAGCATCTGAACAATGCGCCACTGACTTTAAACCAGGTATTTCCTGGTTTGTGGCGCAATTGTTTTCTGAAGCTGCAAAATAGCACCAGGGAACAATAACCCTTTTCTTCAATTCGTTGTTACTGGTAACTGCAGTGTATTCAGAAGACATGCCCTGGTTTATCAATGTTATATAGCACTTCAGTCTCACTGTAGTCATTCGCCTTGAGTTAATCAAAATAATACTGCATTTTATACATTTGTTTGTCTTTGAGGCCGTTGCAGGTGGCGTTTAGATGGTCCACAGGCTGGTTCTGGCCCTGGGGCCAGATGTTGTCCATGTCTGGTCGAGAGTAATCATTTTTAAGATCTTATAACATCATACAAACATTAATGCAATCCATTAAAGCGAATGAATAATCAGATTGCTTAGCTGAATGTAACTAATAAATCATGGTGCCTCTCTGGTTTGCTTTGTAAGATGGTTAGATATTGTGTAATTAACTGCTATGGATGTGTGTGGGTTTTGTATGAAAGAGATAGTGTGTGTATGCGATTTGTGTGTATTTGAGTTTTTGCATTTTGTTTTTTCTCTTTGAAAGCGTGCTTGTTTGAGTGTGTATGTGTGTTTGTTTGAGTTTGTGTGTGTGTGTGTGTGTGTGTGTGTGTGTGTGTGTGTTTGTTTCAGAGTGTGTATGTGTGTGTATGAGATAGAGAGAGTGTGCTTGTTTGAGTGTTTGCTTGCTTGTGCGTGCATAGGTGGGTATGTTTTAGGGAGGTTGTGTGTGTATGTTTGAGAAAGAGTTTGTGTTCCAGTACGTAGGGGTAAGTGTGCATGTATTCATGAAGCAATGATTAATTCACATTCCTACAAATAACCTTCAAATCTATGCTGCATATTCTCTTGAAGTACGGTGCTTTCAAGTACACCATCGCTGAACCCTCCAGTCCCCTGCAGAACACCTTGTCTCGCTATCGATCTCCTCTAACCAAAAACTGTTATGTTCTCCTCTTTTCTCTTGAAACCCACCTCCCCCCTCCTCCTCCTCAAATCTTAGCTTGTCTCCAATCTTAAATGTACATCCACCCCCACCATAGTCTCACAGTCTAACGCAAACACGGCTCCCCCAGCTGTAAGCACGTCATATGCTTTGAAAGGTGCGCTGACATACACAAAAATAACATTGTGTAACTACACAATGAGGGCTTTTTGTGTTGTGCACCCTGGGTTTGTACTCGCACAAGAGAAAGTAGTGGATCCCGGTTTCCAATAGAGCTGCCCTTGAGTAGAACTATGTCTCTCGGCTGTTGTAATAATACTGCCAGTCCCCTTTTGAAAGTGCCTTTTTTTCTCATGCCCTCTCCTTCAACCTAACCTTGCAACTGTTAATCCCACAGCCCACTAATCAGTAGGGTTGAGGACCAATGGAGGATGCAGGGTTCCCGTGATGACCCCTGCAGTGCATGAATATAAAGATTGCAGAGATTATAGGATAGAGTGCTACTGCAATTAATTGAAGTGAAGTTACTTGAAAAAATGAAATCCGGCCGTACATATTGTGTAGAATCACACCTGCAGCAGCCAGAATCCAACTCAGTAACAATAAGGGCCTCATTGGTTAGTGCGGAAGTTTGTGTGTGTGTGTGTGTGTGTGTGTGTGTGTGTGTGTGTGTGTGTGTGTGTGTGTGTGTGTTTGTGTGTGTGTGTGTGTGTGTGTGTGTGTGTTGTAGGCCAAGCACTCTCCCACCTTCTGCAAACACACACAAACACACACACATACAAGTGTGCACATGCACCCTTTTCTCTTGTGTGCTGTTGCAGAATTCCTACAAACATCTACGCAAAACAGAAAAACAATCAGAAAGAAAACAAGGCCGACAAACAGTCAACACACAGACACGCACAACAACACAAACCACACAGCCCCCGCTGTCTGGAGGATTTGAGATTAGGAGACAAGACAGGATGAATCCAGAGGAACACACCACCACGGAGATGCTGCTCATGACATGGCCACTGTCATGCAGCTACAAACATCAGTTCTACACTTCAGCAATGTCAATTAAAAGCACTCTGAGAAGAAGTGCCTTTTCAATATGTTATCTGGCTACAAACTTCAACGTTTGCTTCTGTAATAAAATTATTGTCTGTAGTGAATCTAAACAATATAACACTCGTGCCAAAATAATAAATGGCCATGTTGCACAATTTTCTCATTATGTGGCACTGAAATGGCACATTTATAGGGAATTGTAAGTTGTGACAGTTGGCGCTGAAATAACGGTGGCCTCAGCGACATGCCTGATTTGATCATCTTCCTTCCAGTTTCCATGTACTTAGTTAAAATTCATTCTCTCAGTCTGTGGCAGCAGCACAGAATTTGAGGACTGTTGTCAATTATATGGAAGAACTGCAACCTTTCAGAACAACCGCTTTAATTGGCATTTTTGAATTTGTTTTGACATATATTGAACTCTGTGCATGTGTTTACTACATACATGTCTAAAATTAAGATATCTAAGAGCAAACTGTCCTGCATATTAAAGGTATTCTTCACCATTATTGCACGGTTCTGTCTCCCCATCAAAGTAGATTTCCAGATCAAGGTTGGATGCCATGAGTCATTTTCTGGTAAATAATTAACTATTTTTAATAGTCCTAATATGATGAAATTATGTAACAGAGAGGGCTATGCAAAATTCTGGCATCAGAATGAATTAGTCAATGTTTCAAGTCAAGGAAACTATTTGTGCAATAAACCATGGTTCCATGGTTGTATATTCCAGGTTATATCTGAAATTGGGAGTTTTGTACCTTTTGAAATTATTTTAAATTCATGGGATTTTCCGTTATGGCGCCAACAGTATCTGTTGAAAGTCTTTTAAGTCAAGGGAGTTTTGTATTTGATTAAAGGCCATGTTGCAGGGTTAATTTTCCAACGAATTTGTGCAATTTGCTTGTTGGTAATAAAGATTTAAACTGTTATCCATTGTATTTAATGTTGTTAGGTATCACAAAACGGAATGTAATAAAAAAAAAGTAGCTACTATTTTAGCGGTTTGCGATTGATTCTCATTTCCCCCAGAATGCATTGCATGACATCAGGTTGGGGAGACACAGACCAAAGCCGCATCAAGATCCGTGAGAGTGGAGACTAGTAAGAGAGTGAACAGCAGATTATACAGATAAATAGATTAATACATAGATTCATAGTTAGTATATGCTACACGTGAACCTCCTAAAATGGCAATCGCAAAATGTCCGCTAATAAAAAAAAATAAACAGCTAATAAAAAAAAAAGAATCCCGGCAAAAAGTGTTATCTTTATTTTTGGAGTGTTCACTTGTAGTATATACTAAAACAATTATTCACCTCAGGCTCAGGAAACTTTGCCTTCGGCGAATAATTGTTAATTAATAGCCTAGACAGATAGATAGCCTAGTCAAGTCTTGATTAATGCCAAACAACACAAATCGTCGGGAATTCATTTAGGTGATTCGGCTCACACAGGACAGTAGCCTACAAGACCACACAGAACAAGGGAGACAACAAGTCTGACTGGACATACACAAAATACATCACATTAAAACTAGACACATGCCTTGATAGATAGATAGACAGATAGACGGATAGATAGATAAATATGTTCTATTCTTTGCCAAGCGGAGCCAGCCAGTCCTGTGCACGTATGCAAATTAGCCATGTGCGCCAAACAGAAGAAAGACGTAATGTTGAGAAGTCATAGGCCTACAAACCAAGACCCCAGGATCAGTGCATACTTCCGCAATCCACCAGTGCTCAGCGGCCAAGCCTGGTATTGCAGCTGTTTAAGCGGGCTGTGGACGGGTCCCTCAATTGAAAGGGCCCAGGAGTAGATATCTCCATTCACTCCAATACAAGTGGAGAACAGGAATGTGTCTCCACAAAAAATGTCTGGATATCAATCAAAGGCTCATAATTATCTTTATATCATGTACTAATAAATTGTAAGTTTTCTCTTTTCAAAACGCCACCTCAAGCGTTTTATTAGCCGTTTTATGCTATTAATTTTTGCTGGAGAAGGAAGGGTGGGTGGCTGAAAGGAGTCGTAGTGAAACAAATGTTGTTTCGGCCTGGCATCCGTGAGGGCCTACTGCACGGCTCTGTTAACTTCTCGTGTCCGAGGTTTATCCTTTCACTTAACATGAATAACGTTGATGGTTTTTAAGCACTGTGGTGACTTTTTATCCCTAAAAGTGTTTTAGTGATAAAGGGATTTTTAGACTGCTACAGCTGCTGCTCAATAACTCTCACGTTCCTCTGCTTGCAATCATTGCGATTCAACATTATTGATCCATTTATTCAAAAGATCCATAGACAAAGAATAGGTGCTTTACGGTATAATTTTTATAATATTGTTAATAGTCTAATAAACATTTCAGTTGCTGGTATTACATTTTTCATTTGCTTGTTTAGCTATGTATGACAGTTAACAATGTTGGTGTATTGCAATTATTTATGTGGGTAGGCTACCCCAACTTCGTTGCTGGTCGATATGTCACCATTTATTTGTATATAAATTATTGATTGCGTAAATAGGTAGTCGGAAGGAATCTGTTTTGTTAAGCAATAACATTGAACTGCATTTTTTTCTAGGCCTCCATACATTTACTATGTTGTTGGTGTCATGTTATATGGAGCAATCTTTCATATTTATGAAGTTAACTTATACTTCCATGGTCGGTAAACAATGCGACTGCGCTCGCTCAGACCTCTCGCTTATGATGCTACAATGGTAACAATACTAGAGACATGGACCTATTATAGAATAGAAAATAGGCTAGAAAACGAGAATATTTCTGCATCCGGTACGTCATGAACTAGGGCATGGCTAGGCTCCCATGATGCGGAAGCAAATCTCTCCTTGATGTTGCCCTGCGCCATTGAGCAGTTTTCATAGGAATGAATGGCGGCCATGTTTTAGTCCGCTGTCCTTTCTTTAATAGGTCCATGCTAAAAACGGATAGCAAGCAAAAGCTAAACCACAGTGTATCACTCACACACTTTGGGTCCATTCTAACTTATGGTAAGAGGATATTCTTTAAATCTTTGCAGTGACTGAATGTTGACGATAAAACAGATTGTTTTGCATAAGATGAGTCTGGTGTGTGACTGTGCGTGTGTCCTTTCCGGCTTCGGCATACTTTATGGATATGAAGGCCAGTGTTCTGCCTGAATGCGTTCATTGAACGATAGTTAATGAACTCGTTCATATTTTGGGCGAACGTGAACTGAACGTACTGTACTACTGCCTGATGAACGTTACTGTGAACTTGTTCATTCTGGTGTCTGTGAACGGCACGCTCACTCAGTTTAACTTCGTTCATTACAGGGATTATTTGTTTATCAACACGGCGGATGCACGCGCAGAATGATCGCAAAAATAAAATTGTTTGACCGGTTGCCGTGGTTATCTCTGTGTGGTTAATTTGCAGTTGCGGTGTTGCCAGTTTACTGTTACATTAAACTGTAATCAGAAAACGCGGTTATATGCTATAGACCCTATAGTATCTGTGGTATAAAAGCTGGGACGAATTTCAAATTATAAATATGTACACTTCATGTTGAAAGTATAGACCGTCGCGATTCCAATTGTAATGAATGGCGCGGTGATCATTCTTCAAAACGAGAGCTGGTAAATTGTGAAAAATGAATTAAACTGTACTCAGACAAAGGCTGGGACGAATATCGAATTATAAATATGTACAATCCATAACGCTAGCTTTCTGGCTTGATCAGCGGACTAGAATACCTCCTAGAATCATTGCTTGTTGGCCGTAAACGGAAAGCGGGGCTGTTTACGTTTGGTTGTAGTCTTTTCTCTTCGTTTTCCGTCTCAACAGCAGGGCTAGAAGCGAGTAAAAAGACTACAAACAAACGTGAACACCCCCCCTTTCCGTTTCCGGCCAACGAGCAATGAGTCTTCTAACAGAAATCAATACGATTGACAAAATGCGCTAAATGTGCAATAAAACACGGTAGAAACTGTATTTCGCCACGATACTTGATTCAACCACTCTATTTCATCTTAGACAAAAAAGAAAGGGGGCTCATTGTTGAAAATACCGGAAAAAAATCATAGCTCACAGCAACATATTGAAAAAAAGAGCTATAGACTAGTTCATTTTTGCAACTGTGAACTTAGTTCAAAATTTTGAATTATGAACATTTAACTGAAATAGTTCATTTTAAAATTTGTGGACTGAACTTAGAACTAGTTCATGTAGAGAGTGATCTTTCCAAACACTAATGAAGGCCTTGTGATTAGTTGTGGTCTTAGGCCCCTTCCACACGGAGCCGAAACGGGCGAAAACAATCCGATTTTGTTTCATGCGGTTCAGAAATATCTCTGTCAGATTCAAAGACAGATTTATTGCAAAACCGCATCGAGCTGTAGAAATGCTGTAGTAAATATTCAAGGCGCTGGTTCTCCACAGACAAAAGTGGAGCGCATCAAGCCTGCGCGCACACAGCCTGCGCGCTGTATTCAAACATTCAGTCACGAGGAGATTCAACCTTTTAAATTGAGCAGAAATAATTTTTAATGTACAGTTTGTAATTAAATTCATCAAGGGGCTGTATTTAAAGCTACAAAAAGAATAAAAATAAATAAATAAATTCAACGCAACTCTGACGTCCCCCAACTGGTGGGGACCATGACGCCATCGTTTGCGTTTCAGGCGTCCACATGAATCCTAACACGAAACCGCATAGGTCAGGATATATTTGAAACCACCCTGGGACACGGTTTCAGAAATGCGCGTTTCGGGCACCAGATCCGCCGGCTCCGTCTGGACGGTCGGCCGAAACGCACAGGATTTATGCGGTTTCACCAAAAAATCGTCTCCGTGTGGACGGGGCTTTAGTGAAGCAGCCTAGCCTTGGAGTTGGAGAAATTGGAGTGATTGTGTATGGGCGTGCAAGAGTAAGAAAGAGCACACCTGCTGTGGTGATGTTTGGCTTGTTGTGGGCTGTCTGTCAGCATCCTCCAGGTTGGGCGAATGTGCTTTGTATATGTGTTCAGTTTACATCTGTCTGATCGTATTTGCGGTAGATTGATGGTAAAATGATGTCACACCACGATCGGTCATACTTGCAGGCACTCATTTGCAAGTGCACTGATTGCGTGTCCTATAGGCTATACCTGGCATTTATTCAGTTGATTGCTCTTCTAAGTGCGCCAGATTGGTGCCAATTATTGTTATGTTTGCATTGTAATGCACAACTTTGCCTTTCCTTGTTATAAATCAACGTGCATCCAAACAACTTCATCCAATGCACCCTCCTATGTCAGTGTTGCTTTACAATACTATAGCATATCGGATTAACAAAATTGTTAAATGTGTGTGTGCGTGTGTGTGTTGTCATGTAGGCTAAAGACTGATTGTCTTGGCTTGCATCCATGAAATATTGTAATGTTATAGGCCTACTGCAAAATGTATATCGGTATTGCGCCACAATCGGGAGATGGGGAACCCTAAATATTGACAGGTATTTTGCACACTGGGTAAAAGAAAGCTTAGAAATAAACACTACGCAAAGATGTTGTTAATGGAGCTAGTAGGCTACCATCAAAACTTGGGATAACTAATCGGAAATCTGTTTACAATGTCGGGGTAAAGATTTAGGGATTATCTGGGGGGGATTTCACAGGTGGGTCTGGCAAGTTAGCCCAGAGCTAGCATTATGCCTTCTATTTCTGGATCTTCTGACTAAGTTTACCGGTACTTATCTGAACAACATAATCGCTGTCACTAGATAAAGAAAACGTTGACTTTCACTCTGTGCTGTTCACTGACAGTAAAAAATAATAAAAGTGTCCTTATTGTAGGCTATGCACTGCTGTTCATTGACTAGCTCCAGTGCTCGTCGCTGCGTTGCTAAATGATAACTACTCTCCACTCATTCTCCTCTGACCATGCATTTAATTGGCTTTGACGGCCATCAGTTCTAGGCAATTCCTCATTCGCCCTCTCACATATGACAGTTTCAAAATTATACGACTGCGGGCCATCATACATGTTATTCGTGGTTCTTGCCTTCTCTTAGACGCCATAGTTCTAGTACTAGGCAGAGGCTACCTTCCACTACGTCTCCCCAACATGACGTCATCGCTGAATGGCGTTTGAAAACACCCGTTTCTACCAAAAACGACAAAAACTGTACATTAACACCATTTTGGAGACATTTTATGAATGATATACATATTTTGGGTGCTTCATGTACCCATTAATTGAAACTTCCGATTAACCTGCAACACTGCCTTTAAAGTATTTTAAGTCATGGGGGTTTGTGTCTGTTGAAGGTCGTTTAAGTCATGGGGTTTTTGTAACTGTTGAAGGTTGTGGGAGTGTGTGTGGATGATGGCTGGCTTAAGCAGCTGCACACCTGTTGCACGTTGAATAATAAGCGGTTAATGCTGCCATCGCCACACACACTCAGGAAGAGTTCATCCATCCATCTATACAATGCCCTTTTTCTATTAAAGAAAATAACTAATCAGAGGTTTCAGAGGGGCATGGTTTTCAAAGGTTGCAGGTAAACATTGTTATATATATGCTACAAAACAAGATATGTTGAGTTTAGAGGGGAAGGCTTTACTTGCCCACCACAATGGACTACTAACAATAACATCACATAAAGAGATGAATGTTTGATTTATTTTTACTCTGCAAGGCTAGAAAATAGAAATGTGTTAAGATAGAAGGAAACAGTTGATGGTAGCCGGAGACAGCACTTAAATAAAGTAATGCTCCCATCGCCTCATAAGTCTAGGAGACATTCAGGATTCAGTCTTACAAAAATAACATTTTCTAATCGACAAGTCAGATGAAAAAACGAACTTCACTGACTTTACGAGTGTCACACGACGTGGTCCATCATTGGAAACTGCTAGGTTTGTTTAAATGCTTCAGTCGGACCCATCTTATTAAAATAGCGGCAGTGAAATTTTGATTGCCTGTGATTTAATGTGTGTGTGTGTGTGTGTGTGTGTGTGTGTGTGTGTGTGTGTGTGTGTGTGTGTGTGTGTGTGTGTGTATGTGTGAGTGTTAGTCTGTGTTTTTTTTACGGTTGTTTGTTTGTGTGTGTGTCTGTGCCTGTGTGTGTGTATATGCTCATTTGTGTGTTTGTTTACGTGTGTATGTGCCTGTCTGTGTGTGTATATGCTTGTTTGCATGTGTTTGTGTGTGGGTTTGTGGGTTTTTTTGCTGGTGTGTGTTTGTGCCTGTCTGTGTGTATATGCTTGTTTGTGTGTGTGTGTGTGTGTGTGTATTTGTGTGTGTGAGTGTGTTAGTCTGTGTTTTTTTTACGGTTGTTTGTTTGTGTGTGTGTCTGTGCCTGTGTGTGTGTATATGCTCATTTGTGTGTTTGTTTACGTGTGTATGTGCCTGTCTGTGTGTATATGCTTGTTTGTGTGTGTGTGTGTGTGTGTGTGTGTGTGTGTGTGTGTGTGTGTGTGTGTGTGTGTGTGTGTGTGTGTGTGTGTGTGTGTGTGTGTGAGAGCTGTCCGTCAATGGGCTTGCATATTGGTTTGTATATTTGTGTTGAGTAGCGAGGGAAGTATGGGGCATAAGCTTGATTGGGGCTGTCGGTCAGCCTGTCCTCGTCTAAGGCCGTCATTACCCATTGGAGCACAGTAATCATGACAGACAGCTGCCAGGAGCCAGACACGGAAGACCAAGCAAGCCCCTCCAGAGTCCGCCCCCCACCCACCTCCTCATCCTCCTGTCTCCTCAGGCTCTCATCCCATCACTTTGATTCATTTGATAAGATGAGTGGAATGATATATTTTTGGAAATATGCTATTGAGCAAGTGCAAGTATCTAGGGCTCAGTCGGGGTCATCTCTGTACAGGTATGGTTTCAAAGGGCTTCCCATGGGCCCACACATAGATGTGATTTGACACCACCCTCCTGAGGTATCAAATCATAATGAACAGTGAAACACACTAAGCTCTAATAAAAAAGAACGGGCTGAAAAAGAAATTAAATTACTGCTCCATAATTAGACACGAAATCTGCACATTTAATGTCATCAACGGATTTAAAATTATCTTAAACAGCAGCTCTGAATCACTAACAATGCAAATCAAATGAGGAGACCACAAGTCACCTTGAAGGAATGAAAGGATTCAATGTTTTTACCAGTGTTAAAGGGGTGATATCATGCTTTTTTGACTTTTTCCTCTACTTTATTTATATGACGTATGCATACATGTTTTACGATAAACTAGAAAAATGTAAGGCCGGGCCAGGGGAGGTTTTCGAGCCACTGAGAATGCCCCTCAATAAGTGAGTGTAACAGCTTGTTTGCGCTCAAACTTTACTTCTATAACAGTGTGACGTCAGACTGTGCAGTGGGTGATGCTGAAGTGCAGAAGTCGCGCCTCTCGGTTACCCGCAATGGTTACTTTCCCTCTGTCTCTCTTTATTAAGCCAACCATTAATGGCTTTAACAGTCTTTAGTTTTTTTTTCACTCTCTAAGACTCGTTCCCAATTGCAGTGCATCTTTCATTTGCCTTTCATTTGCCCTGTCTCTGACCCTCTCCAGTAATGCAAGGTCAAGCAGATCTCAGGCCAGTGGTAGTGGATCTAATGTAAGTCCAAGCAGACCTCAGGCCAGTGGTAGTGGATCTAATATAAGTCCAAGCAGACCTCAGGCCAGTGGTAGTGGATCTAATATAAGTCCAAGCAGATATCAGGCCAGTGGTAGTGGATCTAATGTAAGTCCAAGCAGATCTCAGGCCAGTGGTGGTGGATGTAATGTACATCCATGCCTATTATTGTTGGTGTGTAGAGTCCCAGGACCCCAGATGTGTACCCGACAGAAACATGATCCATAATGCATTCTTGCCTTCTTCCTCCACCGGCTACGCCACAGCAGCACACTAAACTAATAACCAATTAACTGTTTAGATCCCTCTCTCTTTCTCTCGCCCTCTCTACCTCACACAAACCCATCTCGCTCTTTGGTTATTATGTCTCTTTTTTTTCTACAGTAGTTCCTTCGTGCCCTTGTCATATTCTCATTTATTATTATCAATACTAATCCTATCCCTATCCTTCTCTATGCCTTTGTATCTACATATATATATATATGTATATGTGGACCTCTCTCTCTCTCTCTCCACCAGTGTGTGTGTGTGTGTGTGTGTGTGTGTGTGTGTGTGTGTGTGAGAACATTGTACTTAAATATAAATGTTAAGCTATAAATTGGATACATTGTAAGTTTCAAAATGTTTTCACTCTGTAAAATAGGTTACAGTTGGAGAATACACCCAGACTAGGGCAGGTTAATATGTGCACCAATCAAAATGGTAATATTATCACAACACTCCAGGTTTCCAGCTAGCATTGTCTCCTAGCAACACCGCTTTGTCTGTCTTTGCAAAGTGTTTGAGCATCAAAGGCTATCAGTTAAGGATGTAAAGTGTTGCTCCATACCAACACTGTTTTAAATCAGAACATCCGCGGCGGGGTCGAGTGACCACTCTGAGCGCTAAGAGCTAAGTAGCTCAAGTGATGGCTGATCATGTGTCAGCCCGGTCGGTGGTGAACCGGGCTGCGTCTACCATGCACAGAGCCTGACAGCATCTACGCCATGCAACCGCCATCCGTCTCCTGATGAACGCGCAAAGCGACGTCAGCTTTAAATAAAAAGCTAGCCATGTCAAATGGAAAAGTAAACATAAAGAAAAGGGATTCAAAACACCAGCTTCACTACACAATCCGAAGCCACGATAGAATGAAATTGGGGATATTTTTGTCTATGGGCTATCCACCGATAGTAAGTAGTGCACACGTTGAACAGAATGACAGCGAGGAACTAATGAGGACGAAGAACGAGGAAAATGTGAGGTGGATATTCTGCAGAACGGAGAGTTAGGAGGGGAGAAAATGCTATGGGATAAGAAGAGCTGCTGCAAAATGTGTTGTATTGAGTGTCACTTTGCCACACACACAGACAAACACATACAAACACACGTCACAAAGACACACACAACACACATACATACACATATACACACACACACACAAACACACGCATGAATAAAACACATACATACACCCACATAAATGCACACACAACCACATAAACACACAGACGCACATACATCAAATCCATGAACATTATAATGGGCTTGTCTTTCTAATTGCTTATCAAACCAATACAGTGGTGAAGCTCTATGAACGTTACATAGGGTTTGTCTTTCTAATGAGCTATATTCACCAAACTTGCCATCAGTTCTTCACTACCAGGGCTGGTTATAAGAATAGTCGCTGACAACTAATTATTCTCTCTCTTTCTGGTTCACTTTTTTCTGACTTTTAGGAAAAGGAGGTTAGGCTGTTAATAAGTGTATGGGTGGTATTTGTGTTATGTGTGTGTGTGTGTGTGTGTGTGTGTGATATGTGTATGTGTGACGGCGTGTGTGTATGTGTTGTTTGTGTGTGTGCATGTGCACGCACGTGTGTGTGTGTGTGCTTGTGTTTATATGTGTGTGCAGGTACATGTGTGTGTGTGGGTGTATGTGCATTGGTGTGTGAGTGAACACGAGAGATTCGGCTTATCAGCGTCACTTAAGCATTTGATGTGTTGTATTATTTTTTATGTAATAGCACAATTTTTCTTTGAAAACGCAAGACACGCCGGGGAGCGTTTTAGGAATAATTTACCTGCCACAAGCTGCACGAAAATAAAGAGGTGAAGACGGCTGCTAGTAGTAGCAGCCATATCGCCTCACCTGATTATGATGATATTTATTTATATATTTATCATATTTATTCCATATAACAGACCTGTGTGTGATTGTCGAGGCTGAACTCTGTCTGCTTTAATGTAGACAGTCCTGTGGGCCTATTGCCCGAAACTGTTCCTGGTCCCGCACATTAGGACACCGGTCACATTCAGGAGCTGAGAGAGCTCGTAAGTGAAGGGTGAACGTACATCAGGCTTTAGTCCAGCTGCGACGCGGAGGAGTGTGTCTGGCTGACATCTAAGCTGATCAGGGGCTGGACCGGACGAGAGAGAGAGAGAGAGAGAGAGAGAGACCAGGGAGTTGGATGAGAAACACAATACAAGAGAGATGGGGTAAGAGATAGAGAAACAGGGAGAAAGTGAGGGGAGGTCATTAGTAAGCCAGCATATCAGTCAGTACCCCCCTGCTGGCTCTCTACCGGCCAAGGTGTGTGTGTGCGTGTCATAAGGGACATTAGGCACGGAGCTGACACAATGAGGCTTATCGAGTTATACCTGCCGCATTGGGCAGCCTGATACACACACACGCACACGCACGCATGCACGCACAAACACACTCACACACACACACGCACACATATCCACACCACAAACCACCACTCACCATTCTTAATAAGATATGAGCACTGCATGTCAAGTCTCCCTCCTCTACGCAGATAAAGTGCATGTAAAAGCGCTTATGATAGGGTTACCTATTATTAGAGCCCATATTATAGATTGGCCTTATGGAGAAGGATTCATATACCACCTTCCTCCACCTCGCTTACTCTGATATTTCCACAAGAAGGTTAAGATATTTCTATTTATACCTTCTGTATCTTACCAATCTGTCTATAATCGCCTTTCAATGCCATGCTCCCATTCTTCTGTGGGTCTTTTATCTCACGATGAGACTCATCCATTAGAAGAAATACTTTGGCTTCTTGCCTTTCACCCTTCTTGTTAGTTTTCATATTATTATACAGTATATGTAGTATTATTATCTAGTTTGGTCTCCTTTGTCCCCATCTCTCTTCTATCCTAACCTAAATTGAAAACTTAATCGCTATCTATTTTTAACTTAATCATACTCTCTTGTCAATTTCCTCTTTTTATTTAAGTGTCTGAACCTACATTTCAGCCAACTTTATATATTAGTTGAATAACACATTCCTAATACATTGACTGTATCGAAATTGTGGACCACTTTTCATCAATTTTAGAACAGCTGGAGAGGTAACAGATACAAGGGTGCCAGATTAAATTTGTTTTTTCAATAATTCTCATTACATGTTTTACATCACATATTAATAAGTCATTAAAAGTCTTACAATAATAATGAAAATACTTAAAATGGCCGGTGTACTTTCTGAATACCGCCTACAATCAATAACGTACATAACGTAATGTACAAAACTGTCTACGTACACACCGACTTTGCACTGGTTATTACTAGCCAATTGGGATGCTGGATTTGACTAGGATCTTGGCAATCCATTAAGGCACGATGTGATTTGGAGTTGCAAGTGGGTTACGCTTGATCAATTAATGTTAAAAGCAGCAGGAAAATGCTGTCTGTTTGTTAGAATGTAGAAAACTGTCAGAGCGGGCTATATTGAAACAGTAACGTCAATGAGATGCAGGGCACAATATCTGATCGGAGGGAAAGCATCCCTTAACTTTTTGAACGGATGGAACAACGATGACGCAATGTTGTGCTTCTCTCCTGGAACCAACCTCATCTGTAAGTAAATACTCAATATTGAATCGATTGTATTGAGCAGGTCATCTAAGCAGTATGGTAATAAGATGAATATAGGTCTAAGGAGGGGGGGTGGGGGTAAAATTACAAAATATATATACCAGTCTGTGCTTTCGGTAGTACTTTAACCAGACTAGTAGTTAAACTCCTTTATACCTTCAGAGAACTGACCACAAAACAACGTGTTGTGATGGGGTTTGAAGCGAGTTGCAAGGGACCACGGTGGGTTTGGCTGCTATTCTGTCGTCTGATCGCATTCAAGGTGTCCAGCAGAACAGATACTGCCATCTACTGCAGTGGGAGTCACCAGCCAAGGGCGAAGAATATTCCCCTGCTCCAGAACACAATAAAGAAGATACAGTGACCGAAAGTGGCCAGCTGCATTGCTCCTCCTGGTAATGGCTAATGTTGACACAGAGCCATGCAGACAACCAACCCAGCTTCGACCTGCTGGACCATTGTCTACTTGGTAGTATTTTGAATAATTTTTGAAAGATAGAATTACACCCAATTCATTTTAGGTCAACATCGTTTATCTTCTATGGAAATATTAAATAACCAGGATGCAGAAACTACTTCCTTTATATTTCTGGTCATATAGCACTCCTACTAAATGGAATGATCTAGCAGAGCTGAGAAATTGAAAGGTCAACGAATGAAGTACATCATGGCTCCGTAAGGTGACTCAGGAGGGGAAGGCAATACATACTTTATAATTTAGGCTTTACTCATTACACTTTACAATTTGTAATTTGTATTGTTGTTACTTTAACGTCTAGTTTAGTTTTCATTACTACTTTGTATGTTTATTTTATTGCATCTTATCCAGTTTTAACTGCTGCTGGGCTGTTGTATGAAAGGAACTTCCCCTCCAGGGCATTAATAAAGTTGTGTTGATAATCTATTTATCTAATGAAGGCTGGTCTGACAAAGCAATGTGTGAGATAAAAACAGTATCAGTTTCAACGCTTCAGTGACGACCCTTTTGTTCCTCTTTTGCAGGTTGAGACGTGTTCCATCAGAACATCACAGCAAACTGTCCGGCCCACTGTTAGCGCACATGGAAAAAAACTACTATTCATCCCCTCCACTGAATGGAGGGAGGATCAGAGGGTGGGGGTGTGGGTGGGGGTGGGGTGAAGGACCAAATGAAACCGGGGAGCCGGGGACAGCGAGAACGAAGGGGATCAAAGACACAAACGAAGCTCCGCCTGGATGAGGAAGAGGACGGAGGCAAATGGACGCAGAGGAAGAGGAGCGAGAAGGGGGAGAAGGAGGAGAGGAAGAAGAGGATAAACTGGGGTGAGGACAGAGTAGAGCTGGAGACAGGAGACGAAAACAAATGAGCTAAAACGAGGAAGAGATTAATATACTTTAGGTTCTTTGCCCTCTCTGCCTCCTCCTTATCCTCCCCACCTCCTCCTCCTCCTCCACCTCCCCCTCCTCCTGCTTCTATTCCTGTTCTCCTTCCCCTCCTCTTGTGCATGTTCATCCTATTCTGTTGTTGCTGATCACTTCCTGCAGAATATTGATTAGCGCTATAAGTGCAGCAACACACAACACACCTACTGGGATCTCTGCTCACTCGCTCCACACGCTCCCTCTCTTGCGCTCTCTCTTTTTCTCTGCAACATTCCCTTATCAGTGGGTTCATGTTTCTCCAGGTGTCACTGTTATTGTTGTCAGTGTATGTCGCTCGCCCATTCATGTCTCCCTCTCTGTCTAGCTCTCTATAAATTTGAGTTGTTGAAAACGTCCTTTCTGCGGCAATGCTAAAGAGAACAGAGAATAGATTGTGTAGGCTAATGCATTTCAATTGATCTATTATATAGAATGTGTGGATGAAAGAACACAAGCGTAAACAGACCCGCAGAGACAGGTTGAATAACTCTGTTAGTGATTGTTGTTCCTGAGCTGTGCTCTGCGTGGGACAGGAAGTGATCATAGACGGCTATCTCCTGTATATTCCCAGTAGGCCGTGGTGTACAGTAATATCCACAGTGTTGCTGAGGTAATATTACACACCTGGGTCATCAGAAGTCACATTATGATTGTGTTTCAAGTCAAACCTAATCTCATGTGCTCCTGCGACTCATGTTATGTATTTATTGATTAAATTAGTTTTCCATGTTAAATCTAAATATAATCTCTAAATATAATTTGCCTCTCTTTTTTCATTGATTTTCTGTTACTCTTTCCTTCAATTTTTCCGCTGTTGCATTCGTTTGGCTAATGCATATTTGTCTCTCTCTCATCTGGCTTGAACAACAGTATCAAATCCATCGTGAATAATATCCCAAAGCATGTTTCTCCTGCAACTCTGCCTAATCTTCCTCTACCTTCCATCCAAATTTTCCCTCGGCCATCCACAGGACTCCATCTTTCTCTCTCTCTCTCTCTCTCTCTGTGTCTTACTGTGCCCAGCTTATGCTAAACTGTTTGCACAGTGGTATCTCAACTTGACAGTGTAATGTTTGAATCCATCATCAAAATGCTATCAGCTCTGCAGCAAAAATATGCGGATCATGTAGGTGTGTGCATGACTAGGTGTGTATGTGTGGGACTGTAGGTGTGTGTATGCATCTGTGTCTGTGGGTGTGCCTGTGAGTGAGTGAGTGAGTGAATGTGTGTGTGTGTGTGTGTGTGTGTGTGCGTGTCTGTGTTTGTCTGTCTGTGTGTGTGTGTGTATGTATGGATGAGCATGCGTGCGTGTGTGTGTGTGTTTGAGTGAGTGCACACACCCAGGTATATCTACATGTGTAGTTATTTGTATGTGCATGAGTGTTGGTGACGTTTGTTTGCTTGTGTGCGTTTGTTAATGTGTGGGAGTTTAGGTGCATGTAGGTGTGGAAAGAGAAAAAAGAAAAAATTAAGACAGTTAATAAAAAATAAGATTACTTATTAAGATATAAATAATTGAAGAGAACGCAGAGAAGCAGGCGATGACAAGGCAGACCAGAGAGAGAAAGAGAGGTGTGGGGAGAGACAGGGAGAGAGGTGCAGGGAGAAACAGGGAGAGAGGTAGAGAAATAGAGAGAGTGATGGAGACAGGGACTGGCGGAGATAGCAGGAGAGACAGAGAGAGATAAATAATGACACAGCAAGAGAGAGGCAGGGCAACAGAGAGAGTGAGAGAGACCGGAAGAGTGGGCTGGAGAAAGAGAGGGAAGAGAATGCTACTCAGGAGTTAGCTGCTTCTGAGCGGCATAAGCAGCAAGCAGAGCAGAACAATTTCCCAGCTGCAAGGCATTGTGCTGCTGCAGCCTCCAGAACACAACAGAAGCCCCGAGAGAATAATAATAAAACCAAGCAGACAACACAGAAACTCAGACCAAGAGACCAAAGAGGTGGCATCAGGTCTGGCACACACTCCTCTCTGACACACATGGCGGGCAACAGGTCCCACCCAGCCGGCCGGTGTCGATTTGGACCTTCTGTGACCTCCATGTTAACCAGTCTGCATCGCTAATCTATACTGTATAGATTAGCGACGGCACACAACATACAGAACTATTTTAGAAGTACGTTGTTGGCCCCTAAACATATCTATTTCAATTTTATATCTGTTAATATGAAGCTGACATGTGGATTAAATTGTGATATTCTTTGGCCCACATGGGAGGAGGCGAAGAAGGAGAAGAAGGGAGGAAGAGGAGAAGGGAGGAGGTGGAGGAAGAGGAGGTAAGTGGAGGAGGAGAGAGGAAGAGGGAGAGGAGGAGGAGGAAGAGGGGGGAGAGAGGAGGAGGACAGCTACGAAGACGACAAGGGGAAGGGAATATTAGGTTTCCTTCCACCTGCGTCTCCACTGCAGTCTAGATTGTCACCGATGCCTGGGCTCACTGTCTGCGGCGGTCGCTAAGCCCTTCCGGTGCGCCGCACATGCGGATTTGAGCGACTTAATGATGGAGCGGATTAGACTGCCACAAGAGGATGTGGACGCTGATCCAAGATCTGTCCTGTGGCTCGTCCCGCCAACGGCAGGGAGTTTATAGCTCTCTGGGACCTGGGTAACAAACCAACTTAGGATGTAATCCTCCACACAGAAAATAAGGAAGGGGAGAACCTTCAACCTCACTCACTTATAACGCAACCTTTTCTTTTCAGAAAGTTTTTGGCCTTATTTGCTAAATCATTTTTAAAAGGGCATTTTCAATCATGGGATTTTTTCTGAAACCCCCTTTTTAATCTTTCTTGAAACAACAGTTTCTTTGTTGTGCCTGTGTTTCCGGTGTTTGTTCCAGTTGCTCAGCGTTCACCACGTGTCTGTTCCATTGGTGGGAGAACAAACAAACGAGTGGCTTTGATTTCTTCCCTCACAGCTGTCTCTGGGGCTGGTATTTCTTCTTCTTTATAATGAAACGCACAGGACTGCCTTTCAGACAAACAACATTTATTGGAAATGGGGAAAGGGGATCCAGCTCCACCTCTGTATGCCTGGATAATGACATTTCACACAGCAGACAGCACCTGGGGAAACTCATAGGATGAGAGATTGCTTAGCCCAGCTGCGATGTCCATGTGTCCAGTAATTAAATTATGTATTTGCCTCAGAGTCTCGCAGCCGTTCCTCGTGGGGGTTTCCCCGCTACGGCTCAACCAGAACACAATATGAGTAAACCCACTTAGTCGGTCGGACTCTTTGTGGAAACACCCTCGTGTGTCACAATCAATACAATTCACATTCATCAAGAATAAAGACTATTTAATATGTGACAGCTCCGGTATTCCTTAGACTATGATTTAATGAAGCAAATTTCATGAATAATGCGCATCTAAGGTGAAGAATGTAGACATTTACCGAACTGGCTATAGCATGTTTGATTGGCATCAATTCATGAGAAGGGGAAACTACTACATAAATGAATCTGGCTCACTATCGTCCCAATTCTCCTTTATAATGTAATCCTCCCAAATACATGAACATTTGGTCCTCCAGCAGACTCTTTGAGCCAAGGCTACTTACAAGTGACCCATTTGAAGTAAAACAGAACAGAAGCGTGTCGCTGAAAATTCAGTTGTATCATGTGAACCAGGTGGGAAACAATAACGTAGAACTGCATGGAGTCTAAGGAAGAAATATTGGTAACAGCATCGTGGCCTCATTCTAAAGCAGAAAAAACAATCTTCTTTTGTCTAATTAAAGGCATCTATTAATACACTTCCACATGAAAACATCAAAAGCCAAGCCCACAATAAGCACAATCCTTCAGGGGGGAAAGCAGGCATTCACAATTAAAAATTGATTTTTGTTGTTCTTTCCCCACCGCCTCTCTACCCTGATACAGGCCATGTCACTGCTGCTTCCCTCACTGCGTAATGCTCATTCAATAAATCAATAAACAAATAAGTACTCCCCAAACCCACCCCTAAACCCAAACATTTCCATGACACTGCATTTCAGACGACCATCAAATTTTTTGGTCAAACTAATATAATCGAGTTGAAACGATTATTTTGATTGATTTATTTTATTCATTCAATGTTTATAGAAATTGCAGAACAGCTGGATACATATTTGTACATTATTTTCTATTTGATATTTTTTTCTAGTTGAAGATTTTGTGTATTTTTAAAGGGAAATTTCAAAGGTCTCAGTTCAAAAGTGTTTTTTTTGGAGAGATTTTTTTTCAAACTCAAAAAGAATTGTTTGAATAATCATGATTTCAATATTCACATTAATAATTGTGAGTATAATTTTTTTCCATAATCTAGCAGCCCTAACACGCACATACACACACAGACACAGACACACACACACACACACACAAACACACACACACAAACGGATGCACACACACACACCACACACACACAAACGGATGCACACAAACACTCACACATGACCACACATACAAACACACAGCCACACACCGAAAACAGGAATATTCCTCTCATGATTATTGTTTTTGTGGTTGTTCCAGTGTAAGTATGTGCAACAGATACAAAGCAGCCCTCAGCATTAGTAGTCAACACATGGAGTCTTAAGAGGAAACCGTGCCTGGGTACAAAATGGCCTGGGAAACACACCAACCGTCTGAGATGATTTACATTGCTCAGGCTATTTAGCATTTTTTAGCATCATCACACTTTAACTGGCCTTAAAAAGCAATTTACAAATGGCTCCCTGCTTATCTGCAACTTCTCAGCCAGTTTTTTCACCTGGAATTGCCCGAATCCATGACATAGAAAGCCCATTTTTTACAGGGATAAGAACGTATCTTGACAATGTATCGCTCAACACCAGCTTCACTTCACCACTGTGTCCAGACGCTTCCTTAGTCAAATGCTTTCATTCACAAAACTGTATTATTCAGCAAATAATTAGATGAAGAATTGGGTTATTGCCGCTTCCTATAGAAGCCAACCTGTTCCTTACAAACAGTGAGTTAGTCCGCACATACTGGGAAACAACCCTAGGTGTCCCTGTGTGTGCGCACTAACCTATCAGCTTATTAACATAATTTGTGTTCAACACTTTTAATGTAAAGAATGAACCACACACAGTGATGCCAGGGTAGAGGACCCATTCTGAAACTAAACCAAGTTCTAACATTACTTATTTAGTTACTAAAACATTGGATGCTTTAATAGTTAGTGGTCATTTGCTGCCAAATACTTTATTAACTGCTGTAATTGTAGATCATAGAAGCATAATGAAACATGTGCTGTTCCCTGCTTAATTAATCACAGTAAAAATGGATGGATTATGTGGATTGTGTGTCTTTCTAACTAGATGTCGACGTAACCAAAAACTGTACCTGGCTTAAAAGTTTCCATATTATGATTCATAGTATTAATACAATTTAGTGATGTTAATTGTTCTACATCAAAGTATTATATAAGTTTACTCCCTCTGCACCAAGGCTCTAGATTGTTATGTTGTGTGAGCAGTAACTAGGAGTGTGTAAGTGTAGGCAAATCACCTAGGAAACTTTCCGATGTAGGCCAGTCTGAAGTACATAATGTTATCATGCATTTTCCTAAATAGGCCAATCTATATACAGCATGAATGTATTGCTGCAGATAGGACAGTAATAGAAAGGTATAAGGTGAGTGTTTATCTTAGTCATTGCTAACCCTAACTCATAGCTCTGCTTATCTATGATTCAGCGCTATTTGGTGACTTAACCCCCCCCCACACGCTTTCTACCCTTTTATTTAAGGTCTTCAAAGTGTGGCATGGCTTGAGTCAATCTCTGTCTCTAAATTATGTAGTCGTTTTAAATTATCCTGGCTTGACTCTAAAAACAACCTAAAAACTGCTCTGTCTTGCCACAGACCCATGTGTGCAAATGTACACCCCCCCCCCCCCCCCCCCCCCCCCCCCCCCCCCCCACACACACACACACACACACACGCACACACTATATCTGAAAAGTGTAGATATACAGCTCAGTTCCAGCTAACTCTAAGTCTGTCCCAGTGCTGTCCGAGCCAGCCCAGACTGCAGGGACGTATGGAATATGGAACAGATTTCATAAGCAGAAATAAATCACATTGGATCTCCCCCTACCCTACTTTCATTCCCTTCTATCCCATGTCTCACTCTCTCTCTCTCTCTCTCTCTCTCTCTCTCTCTGTCTCTCTCTTCCGTTCTCATACTAGTCCTCCTCCTGGTTAAGGATACATGTCACCCTTACAATACTATGACACGTCTTTATCTCACTTTTGGATACACACACACACACACACACACACACACACATGCACACACAAACACACACACAAAGACACACAAAAACAAGCACACACAAACAGACTCGGATGGGCTCAAGCCATGTGTCTCGGACCAGACCAGGCGAGGGCTGGTAGCACGAGCGCAGCTTCAGAATGTGAGATCACAGGTGTAAGCCCAGCGGCCGTCCCCCGCCCCTCTAAGCTGCTTGCGAGCAAGGTCACATTGGAGCTGATTGGCCACTCAATCAGGAAGCCGGTTTAGCCTTCATCCCTCCCAAATCTTTGGCATACATACTTAATCCAGGCAGTATGCGGTAGGCGGTATTCCTCCAGAGGGGGAAGTGGAAGTCCCAGGGCGAAACATGGGGCCCCGCTGCTGCTGAGAGGATCATGTCCTACATGCTAAACACTGGGCGCTCTCTGGTGGATATCTCAACAATGGAGCGGTATTCATTATGCATGCCCTACATGCCACTCGGATGACCAGTTGGTTGCTGTTGTATGCTGATATGGATGGTTTAGTACCCGCACAATAGAGTGTTCTGGGGTTTAATTTATTCAACATTATAAAGAACACGTCTCTTATGTGTACGCTATCACTGCGTGCTGAAAGAACAAATGTAGTCATGTCGCGGCCTGAAGGTCAAATGATTGTGGCGGTAGGGGATAGAAGTCCTGCATTAACTCATACATTGTGTGAGCTGTGTCAGCCTAGCTCAGGAGGTAGAGCGGGTTGACTTTTAACTGCAAAGTAGCTGGTTCAATCCCCGGCTCCTCCTAGCCTATAGTGTTGATGTGTCCCTGAGCAAGATACATAACCCTAACTGTGCTTGACAAGCTGGCTGTCGCCCTGTGTGGTTGACTCCGCTGTCGGTCTGTCAATGCATGTATTAACCGTTGTTAGTCGCTTTGGATAAAAGTGTCTGCTAAATGCCCTGCAATTTTAAAATTGTGTGCATTATACGCCGTAAACATCAATAAATTGAATCATCCTGCCATGGCATTAGCGTGCCATCTCATTCTCTTTGGTTCAGGTCACTCCAACAGGATGCTTGTGTTCTGATGCATTTTTAATTATGGAGGATCTTCACCCAAAGCCACTGATACAGCTAACTAATGAACAGTAAGGGGGTCCAATTTTTCCGGATGCCGACAATTTTGTTGCTGACACTAGGGGATTGAAGCTAGAACCTTTTGATGGCGAGTGCCACGCAACCGAGCTACTCATTAACAAATGGGCTGTGAAGCCTGCAGGCAGAGCAGGGTGTTTCTCAACCACTGATGCACACGGCCAATACTCTGCCTGGGAGATGAAACTGGATGTCACTTATAGATTAATTTGCAACCTGGTCTCACAGGAATCCATGAGATGACCACGGACGCTTAACTCAAAATCTGTGGAATCCTCACGGAAACACTCCAATTTCCGTGATATGGCCACGGATTTTGCTCGAATGCAAGTTTATGACACTCATATTCCCTGGCATTCACACAGATCCCCGTTTCAATGAACGAGTCGACCACGGGCACTTAACTCAAAATCCGTGGTGGACTCACGGAATCACTTAAATTGTCCGTGATATGCCAACGGAATTTGCTCCAAGGCAAGTTAGTGACACTCATATTTCGTGGCACACACAGAGATCCCCGTCTCAACGACCGAGTCAACCTGGTCTCACAGAGATCCGTGAATTGACCATAGCCTATATACATATATGAATAAATTTCATATTGACGGTATGGCACTATATCCCTGTTCTTGCCCATGCACCCATCTTGAATTTAACAGACCATTTTTGTTGCTTCAAGGAGGTCTTGTGGTCTCCGTATATAATAATAAATGAATAAACATCCATATATAACAAAATAAATAAATATCTATAAATATGTATGTGTATTTATAGATAAATATATATATATATATATATATATATATATATATATATATATATATATATATATATATATATTTATCTATTATATATATATATATACATACACATACATATGTATACATAGGCCTATATATTTATTTATTTTGTTGCTTCGAGGAGGTCTGGTGGTCTCCGTATATAATAAATAAATATATATATATAAATAAATAGGTATGTATATACTTATTTACATACATACATATTTATATATATTTATTTATTATATACGGAGACCACCAGACCTCCTTGAAGCAACAAAAGTGGTCTATTAAATTCAAGAAGGGCCAGCGAGAATAGGGATGTAGTGCCTTACTGTCAATATGAATTTCAATAATTTCCGAGAGGATGGTCAATGGTCAGATACAGATCTCGTTATAACAATAATTTATATTGATGTAACGAGAAAGGATGCAATGATAACGCCAAGAATATAAAGGCTACATGGTTATAATAATTTAAATATAATTAACTTATAAAGCATATAACAAGACAACGAGACGATCTGGTTGTGGGCCAGCAGAGGCTGCATTTTAACCAAATTCGGCCTATAACCTTATATATATAATAGTCTAACTCTATAGGTCAAATGTATGATATGCTGTAGGCCTACGTGTAGGCTACTCTTTTATATTGTAAATATTTAAATACTGTCATGCCTGAACCACATTCCCCATAGAGAAATTGCACTGTGTTACTTGGTGTTACAACCCTCTTCATTGATGGGATTGGTGTAAGTTGATGTTCAATGGTCAGATATAGATCTTGTTATAACGATAATAGCTACATGGTCTACTATTAATTAATTCAATATTAAAGCAATGCATTTCAATCTGGAGATTATTTTCGACTTCAGAAGGGGGGGCGGGCTGCGCAGGATTCGTCAAAACAACAATCGGTGGTGGTTGCCATCGACCGCCCCCTTCCACCCCCCCACCCCTTTCCCAGTTATCGTATACATCCACGTGCACTTCTTTACGACCTATGGCCATTATTTCATTTTCTGTAACATCCACGCATATATCCTGCATTTAATACATGTTCTGGTATATGCAGAATATTATGAACAAAGCCCCGAACATATTGATTCTAGATTCCTGTGATAGGAGCGGGATGCTTTGATGAGGAACATTAAAGTACACAATGTATGCACCGTTGACTTTGCAAACGACTTCATGAGTTCAAACATCTCTGCTCCAAACCACGTAACGACGTTAAGGGCGGCAACTGAGTTGCCGTCAATTGTGTTGTTTTTGTCGTAAACTAGGGTCCGCTCGCTAGGAAATAGAAGGACACCTTGGAATATCTTTCAATTTTACGCAGTTTAGACTTGTAATTAATAAGTTACTTTTGTATTGAACTTGGCTTTTTTTAAATTTAAATCGCTGTCTGGTGTCTAGTTACGTCACTCTGAGAGATGCGCATGGACAGATTTTGTAGTGACACAGCCTAGGCCTATAACCTATTTCTGTCAAGTGTACCCTTACTGTCCACAAGCACCCTGCGCACCCTCCCCATATGGATATGGAGAATTGTTGCCACGTCCCAGTGGTGGTGGTGTCATATATATGAAAGAGGGCATTCAAATATACTGCAATGATCAATTAGGGGGCCGAAGCCCAAAAGGAAGTGATGCAATAAGTGACTGAGTCGAGGACATTAACAAGTAAGCTACAGACCTTGGATCTCTTTTATATCAAAGAGGGTCTCATAGGACGCATACGATTATCAACTGGGGGGCTCGAACCCTACAGGAAAGGCTCACAGAGCATCATCAAATGTTCCATTGAAACGCATTGCCAACAAGCCGTTGCTAGAAATTAATCTAAATTAGTTGACAAGAGATTGAATCTTGTCCATTAGACCTTCAACCAGGGTGAATCTTGGGATTACTCTGTGAAAATTGTGGGTCTCTGGAAAAAAGCCAGCCCTAACCCTAACTCTAACCCAAAACCTCAGACCCCAACTTGTTACTGTCCTTAACTCAGAAGTTACCTATTGCATCACTTCCATTAGGGCTTTAGCCTCCTAATTGATCATTGTAGTACATTTGATTGCCCTCTTTCATATATATGACACCACCACCACTGGGTCATGGCAACAATTCTCCATATCCATAAGAAATAGTCAATACACACTCAGGGGGAGGAATGACATCCAACACATGATATCTTAATGAATTATTTCAATTAACCCTGTCTCGTTCAATCAATGAGCTTGATGTTCTGCTTTCACGAATAGGTTATAGGCTGTGTCACTACGAAATATGTCTGTGCGCATCTCTCAGAGTGACGTAACTAGCCACCAGACAGTGATTAAAAAGCATGAGTCAAGTTGATTTCAAAAGTAACTTATTAATTACAAGTCTAAACTGTGGAAAATTGAAGGATATGGCAGTTTTACTACAATATGGTGTAAGACTGGATTTAAGGAATGTGGTTAGTTTCAGTTTTTGAGGGGGTCTGCTCAAAAATCGGATAAATCGGATCATTGTTTTGACAAATCCTGCGCAGCCCGGCCCCCACCCTTCGTAAGTCGAAAATAATCTCCCGATTGAAATGAATTGGTTTAATATTGAATAAATTAAATATTAAAATATATATTATATATAAATAAATGCACAATTATGTAGTTATAATATTTTAAGTAGACCATGTAGCTATTATCGTTATAACATGATCTGTATCTGACCATTGAAAATCCACTTCCACCAATCCAATCAACAAAGAGGGTTGTACCACCAAGTAACACGGTGTACTTTTTCTATGGGAATGTTGTTCAGGTATGACAATATTTAAATATTTATAATACAAAAACTAGCCTATATGTAGGCCTACAGCAGATCATACTTTTGACATATAGAGTTAGACTATTATGTGTATAAGGTTATAGGCCGAATTTGGTTAAAATGCAGCCTCTGCTGGCCCACAACTAGATTGTCTCGTTGTCTGTTATACGCTTTATAAGTTAATTCTATTTAAATTATTATAACCATGTAGGCCTAACCTTTATTTTCTTGGCGTTATCATTACATCCTTTCTCGTTTCATCGATATAAATTATTGTTATAATGAGATCTGTATCTGACCATTGACCATCCTCTCGGAAATTAATGAAATTCATATTGACGGTATGGCACTATATCCCTATTCTCGCCGGCCCTTCTTTAATTTAATAGACCACTTTCGTTGCTTCGAGGAGGTCTGGTGGTCTCCGTATATAATAAATAAATATATATAAATATGTACTGTACGTATGTAAATAGGTATATACATACCTATTTACCTATTTATTGATATATAATTGTTTATTTATTATATACGGAGACCACCAGATCTCCTCGAAGCAACAAAATAAATAAATATATAGGCCTATGCATAAATATGTATTTATATATATATATTTATTTTAGTGCAGTCAAGCGATTAAAATATTTAATCGCGATTAATCGCATTAATGTCATAGTTAACTCGCAATTGATAGCGATTAATCGCACAATTTTTTCAATTCCAAATATCCCTTGATTTCTTGCTGCTAGCCTTTTAGTGAGATCAGAGTGTTGAGAAGGACAGTAAGAAGAGAGACCCGCAGTGAATTCAACCCGGTCCACTTGACATCGGGTAGGTGCATGACAGTGGTAGGCCTACCGTAAAACTTCAATAGCCCAGGCTTTTATTTGTTTCAATCACTGAACTTTCGAACAAAACTCTTGCTCAGCAAAGATGGGAAATACTATAACATTTATTATTTAAACCAGTATGAATATTCCTACCGTCCGTAGGCCTATACACATTACCAGGCTATCGAATAACGCCTACACACACACACACACACACACACACACACACACACACACACACACACACACACACACACACACACACACACACACAAGGTGGCGGAGTGATAATCGGGAGAGTCGGGAGAATTCCCGGTGGGCTGTTAACGTTTCGGGGCTGTCGGGCTGATTAATGCAGGATAACAATATTGCGTTTATAAAAGTTCCTTGCAGCGCCGTCCGGCAGCCTGAGCTGTGCGCCAGCAACCTCTCACTCACTCAACAGTCTCAACACTCACAAACTGTCAACATCGCAACCAAGTCGATTTTGTCTAGGGGAGTAACTGAGCGACCCCTCCCGAAGTGGTACAGCCCAGGTGGGCCATGAACTGCAATTGGTCAGAAAGACGTAACAGCTAATGACAACATTGAACTGTCGTGCAGGCTCGAACAGAGTGACACAAGAACACACACACACTTTTAAGGAGTTTTTCTCCCGCGCCGTATCCTTTCTTGCCCCAACAATTTTGTGCGGCGTGCTTGTTGTTTTGTTACCGGTGTAGCTAGATCCGGTATGGTATTGTAGTTTTTCTAACTTGACTAGTTGTTGCTAGACAGCAGGTGAAAAAACTACAAAGTTTGCCAAGCCAAAAGAGCGTTAATCGCGGGATAAAAAAATTAACGCCTTTAAAATTGGTTTGCGTTAACGCCGTTAATAACGTTAAATTGACAGCACTAATTTATATATATAAATACACATACATATTTATAGATACTTATTTATTTTGTTATATATAGATATTTATTTATTTATTATATATATATTCGTTGCTTCGAGGAGACCACCAGACCTCCTCGAAGCAACGAAAATGGTCTATTAAATTCAAAATGGGTGCATGGGCGAGAACAGGGATATAGTGCCATACCGTCAACATGAATTTCATTCATATATATATATATATAAATATATATATAGTAGGGATCGACCGATATGGATTTTTTAGGGCCGATACTGATATCGATATTTTTTCATCAGCCTTAGCCGATAACCGATACGCCGATAGCGATTTTCTTGAGCCGATAATACCCTGGAAATCCAGAGTTCTTGCGAGAGCAAAATTTTAATTTGCTCAGCGAGTCACTTTGGGAACGAGCAATATATTTGTGTATATTCTGGGCCTCCCCTGGCCCAGAACATTAATCAATCACATCGATGTATCAATATATGCGGCCAAAAGCGTTGCTGTTTTACCGACCGGATACGGCAAGAGTCTTATCTATTGGTTAGCTCCACTGGTGTGGATACGTCACCCTTTGTATTCTTCTGATATTTTCAAATGCATGCTTGGTGCGGCCCCTCGAGTTGGGCCATTTTCATTACTCGTTGCCAGACCCTACAGTGTTCTAGATGTGGGTCTGGATTTCCAGGCTAAGCCTCCCTCAATTAACATCATAAAAATGACACAATGATGATAACAAATGTTACAATGTATCAATTTGATTTTATTGAACTGTCTGTAAATCATGCCGAAGAAAATAATTTAAAAAAAAAAAAAAGAGAAATCGTCCGATACCGATAAACGTAAAAAATTCAAATATCGGCTGATAATATCGGCCGGCAGATATATCGGTCGATCACTAATATATAGGCTATGGTAATTTCACGGATCCCTGTGAGACCAGGTTGACTCGGTTGTTGAGACGGGGATCTGTGTGTGTGTGCCACGGAATATGAGTGTCATTAACGTGCATTGGAGCAAATTCCATTGGCATATCACAGACAATTTAAGTGATTCCGTGAGGCCACCACAGATTTTGAGTTAAGCGCCCGTGGTCGACTCGGTGGTTGAAACGGGGATCTGTGTGTGTGCCACGGAATATGAGTGTCATCAACTTGCATTGGAGCAAAATCCGTGGCCATATCACGGAAATGGGCGTGTTTCCGTGAGGATTCCACGGATTTTGAGTTAAGCGTCTGTGGTCATCTCACGGATTCCTGTGAGACCACATTGTTAATCTTTGACTGTGATCAAGGGCTATACGAATACATTTGAATTGAATTGAATGGAACAGTCACATTTTTATTGACAGCTTGTCCTCTCAGTTTGCTGCTGCTGCTGGATCTATAGTGTTGCACTACAGCAGATGCCTTGCATGACTTGTGTGTTAATATAGATTATTGTGTGTATAATATATAAAAAAACATAAATAGATATAGATATATTTCATTTGTTTTTGTTGTGCCTGAGGACAAGATTATGGATAAACAGCAGATGGTGTTTGGGTTAATTGCGATTAGAGTGCAAGGAAGATGAGATGAAGAGAGAGGTTATGATAGCTTAAAAGCCCACCTAAAAGATCCCTTTCACTATCCCTGTGTTGTACTCATGCCTGGATCCTTCTTGATCACCTACTTACATGATATGCATTAAGTGTGTGTGTGTGTGTGTGTGTGTGTGTGTGTGTGTGTGTGTGTGTGTGTGTGTGTGTGTGTGTGTGTGTCAAATAAACATATTTTAATTCTTCACTATGTCCCGCTGAGCGGGTGAGCATTGAATGCTTACACACATCTTTCCTCTACATGATACAAGTACTGCAAAGAACGGATAAGCATGAGTGAGAGAGTGAGAGAGAGACACACAGCAAGAGTGAGAGAGAGAGAGAGAGAGAGAGAGAGAGAGAGAGAGAGAGAGAGAGAGAGAGAGAGAGAGAGAGAGAGAGAGAGTGGGAGTGTGAGAGAGAAAAAGAGAGTCAGAGAGAGAGAGAGTGGCAAATGTTTAAGATCTCCCACTGGTTAAGGCCTCATGCAATAAACATATGTGGCATTAAATATTAACGAGAGAGCCCATTAAAAGACGTTAAATGAGAGTCAGCTGAGCAGAGAAAGCGTTCACAGCTTGCAGCTGGTGCAGACCTTACACAGCAGTAGGGCAGAGGCTGAGATGATATGAATGCTGAGCTCAGAGGGCATTAATGATGCGGAAGCTCAGCAAACACTTAGGATTACCGCGTCACTTTGCTCCTTGTAGTTATGCTTGAGCCTTGTCTTTGTGGACTTGGTACACAAGAGCACAGTATGAAGATAGGACGTCCGCAGCTCTCCCCCATGACTCCTAAGTGTCAGACACAAGGTAGTAGGAGCTGTGCCTCCATACCCCTGGCTCGGCGCTCAGCAGTGCTTAGAGGCTGCCTGGAGGACAATCCACTGCCATGTTATTCTGTGAGGAATTAACGATGTGTTAAGGTGATGAACGCAGTGTCGATTCATCTACTTGATTGAAAATGGCGTTGAGTGTTCACAGGAATGTGTTTGTCCCCAAAGTTCTTTACGGATATCGTGCTATACACTGAGTTCATTGGGACAACACAGAGAATTTCAATGTATTCATTGATGTCGGATCGCCATGACTATACATTCTTCCCCATCCCAAATTGTATTCCTCAGATATCTTTGTGAAGAGGATCTTTGTTTCATGAGTTGCTACACTGAGCAGAGGCTACACCACTTTGACGAGATAAGATTGCAACCACTACAACTAGCTGGATTTGAACCCGATTAAATTTGGTCAGGTTACCTAATTTCACAAAAAGAAACAATTCTAAACATATCACAAAGCTGATAATTATAAAAAACTAAAGGTGATTAATTAAATATTAATCATATTTGAACAACACACATTGATTTATGTATGATTCATATTTGAACATCGCACAAGGCTTTACAATTCATAGATCAACAACAGAGCTGCCAACTCACTAGGCTAAAAGCGGAGTTATTCTGAACATAGTTCTCACCAGCTTGACCAGAGTTTGTTATTTCTTCTGAAAAAAAGGGGAAGGATTTGTAAAATGTTTACAAATAAACTGAAGTGTTTCCACAAACCACATTTTGTATCCATCATTTGTTTGAGTATGACTCTCTGTGTGTTTGGAATCGTTTGCTCAGCCTCAGCTCACATCATTACGCTGTCAAACTCCAGAAGCAGGTTTCCCATCCAAAAAAACATTTTCTATTCGTAGATAAAAACGGATACAAGTCCAAGAGGTAACCGAGGAATGACGCTCTTAATGCTCAGCGCTGGGGTCCCCTATGAGGGCGCTCATGTATATGTCCTTCAGATAATTGAGGGCTGTGATTGTCAAGTGTTAGGGAAATTTAAATCCCCCCCCTACTGGGATTTTCACACATCACAGCTGTGGCTGACAGACAATGACTAGAAAGAGCGAGTGCTACTTTACACATCTCAGGGCCATCCTGACCCTCAGAGAAACTGCAATTTGGTAAGGCCTCACAATCCCCCCCCCCCCCCCCCCCCCCCCCCAGCAATATTGGTAATTGTATTGTAAGATCTCATTTGATTTGCTGTGGACCAGATTGTTGCGGAGCCTTGTGACTCGCCAGGGAAGAATAACCACAGAGGAGGTTTTAGGAGAGATAACTGTGAGTGTGAGTGTGTGTTGTGTACAAGATGAGAGCCGGGAGCAGACTAATGACTGCATTCCTATGGAACAGGAAATGTCTTGCTTACATAAGAGTGACTGTCTCACTGGTTAAAGCTACTGTTTCAATTTGGAAAGGGTTACTGTCTCATTGACTAGAGATACTGTCTCACTGACTAGAGTTACTGTCTCTCTGATTAAAGATATTGTCTCGCTGGTTAGAGTTACTGCCTCACATTGGTTAGAGGAACTGTCTTGCTGGTTAGATTTACTGTCTCGTTGGATAAAGTTACTGTCTCGCTGATTAGAGATACAGTCTCACTGGTTACAGTTACTATCTCGCTGGTTAAAGTTACTTCCTCACTTAAGTTAGAGTTAATATCTCACTTAGGTTTGAGTTACTGCCTCAATTTAAATGTTCTGCTGTGCCAAAGAAACTCTATTCCCTGAAAAGCCATCATTATATATTCTATATATAATTTTCTCGGTTTCTGGGTTGCATTGTTAACTACATTTTCCTGGCATTATCGATCGATCTACCATCGATTACCGATCTACCAAAAGGTCGCCTTGTCACATAGTGTGTTGGACTGTGGAGGTTAGAACATTTCGCCATGGATCTATTCAAATCCCAATGAGGGATTAAATTGTTTCCTTCCTCCAACGTCCTTTTATCACAATATTAAACACAGTGTTTGTCCTGAAGATTAGGAAGAAGGGTGAGACAGTGAAAGACATTTAAGGACTTCAACGTACTGCATGAGAGCGGGGTTTATCAATGGTAACAGAGAGAAGGGAAGGTGCTCTGAAGACAGGCGATTACATCTTACGTAGAAGTGGAGGTGGAGGACCACAAAGTGTTAAGGAGGGAGAGGAGAGGGAGGAGAGGAGACCAATACAGAACCTGAGAGCAGCAGCCTGCAATCCCACACTGGGCGCCCTTAATCTTTTAGTGTGTGTGTGTGTGTGTGTGTGTGTGTGTGTGTGTGTGTGTGTGTGTGTGTGTGTGTGTGTGTGTGTGTGTGTGCGTGTGTGTGTGTGTGTGTGCATGTGTGTGTGTGTGTGTGTGTGTGGGGGGGGGGGGGGGGGGGGGGTGGGAGGGAAGTGTGTGGGGCGCTGTGCGTGGGGGTTTTGGTTGTGGGTGTTTGTGCATATGTCTGTATGTGTGTGCGCGTGTGTGTATGTGCATGTGTGCGTGTGTGTGTGCAGTGCCACAGACTCCACCAATAAGTCCACAGTTTTCTCGTTTGCCATGGCTCCACATCCACCTGAAGATTCCTCCACATCCTCTATGCAGCCCATATTTCTCTACGTCCTTCTCCCCAAAGGTTGAGAGATCCCAAGGACAGCAGTCTAGCTGTAGGTAGCAATACACCTAACCTCTACCTTCTCATAAAGACATGCATCTCAATGATATATTTCTACAGTTAGTTATAAAAGCTGGAGAAATTACATTAAATGTGGAGTTATTTCACACTGTATGTGTGTGTGTGTGTGTGTGTGTGTGTGTGTGTGTGTGTGTGTGTGTGTGTGTGTGTGTGTGTGTGTGTGTGTGTGTGTTGTGTCAATTGTGTGTGTCAGCCATTACATTGAGCACAATAAATCAGGAGAAAAAAGGAAATGAATATAGTGTGAAATTTCTCCACCTCCCTCATGGAGAAGCTGCTTACAGAGACAGTAAATCACAACCCGAAGGTCTCTGGCAGTATGACACCCCTACTGGAATTACACGCATGGCCAAACCATTAGGATAAGGATATGATTAGCATGTGTGTGTGTGTGTGTCTGTGTGTGTGTGTGTGTGTGTGTGTGTGTGTGTGTGTGTGTGTGTGTGTGTGTGTTTGGTGTTGTTTGTTCAGGATTCTGTGTGTTCATTGGCGAACAATATTTTCAAATACACTGAATTTGCTCTCAGAGTTTGCAAGAAAATCACCCATTATTATGTTTAATTCATGGCCATTTTGTTCAATACTGCTGATTGACGTAAGTGTTTATTAAACCTTGTAAATCACAGAGCCTGAGCCTCCAAACCCTGAGTGTATGCATGTACTCAGTAGCCTACATCTGCATCATTATAGATCCACACCCAGCCCCGTTTTGTTGGGAGTTGAGTAGGAAGATCCTCTCAGCTACAAGAGCATCATATGCATCACCCTGCCGAAAAGAAGCCTTGTGCAACAAACGTCATCATGATGTAGGCTCTCTCCATTAATACGTATTCAATGGTATTCCATTAGCAGATAACCCAAATACCAACCAAAACAATGGTACCTTCTGGGAGACAATGTACAATTAGCGGTAGCCATTAGCGGGGAGTGGTGAAAGTGAATGATGCTGTGCAGATGGTGCTATACTCTGTGCCCTAAGCTGCTGCAGTGCTAATTGTTATTTATTTATTATAACAAACCCCCTACTGAGAAACAATTCACTGGCATATGCCGCTTAAACTCTCTTCCAATTTATAAAATGTGAAATCACTGGCCCCTGATAGACACTGACTGACCGATCATCAAGGTCTTTTCATTTTGCCTCTAAAACAACACGTTGCATACAGCTGGCCAGGTTTGTTAAACCACATCGAGGGCTGATGTCGTTCCACATCTTCACGGAAGTAAAGGGAAAGGCTTGAGATTGCCTCTTAGCTTTAAGCAAGCCCACGGGACAGCTAAACATCTCAGAGAGTAAGGTTAGTATACATTAGTGACAATATACAATGGCCCTTGAATAACCTATCCGTGATTGAGCGTGTATGTGTGTGTGCATGTGTATGATAAAAAGCTAACAATAACTTTTTGGAGTTTTCCAAACTAATGCAAATCCAAAGCAATTACCAAAGCACTTATATTTGAACTGTTTGGACCGGTAATAATTTTGTTTTAATAATAGTTAATTAATTGCATAAAAATTGCATAGAGCTCACTTTGTAATCAATTAATTTACAATTGAGTCTAGTCTATTTTGTGTCCTCTAGTTGCATTGACAGGAAACAGGATGTGGATGACCAGAAACAGGATGTTAGGAAATACATGTTTGGCTTTCCCTCATTTCTGTAAGACGATGGTTGGAATATGTAATGGTGTATATCCTCTTCAATTATTTTTTTAAGCCTAAGAAAGCGATGGCTGTGTGTGTATTGTGTTATTCGCTTGTTTTTATTATTTTCTATTGATTGAAAGTTTATCCAGAAGTGTTTCCAGGTTTACACTGGTTTGTTTTTTATGATGCCTTTTGCATTATTCTGCATTGATTCTTCATTAATTAGTTGTATACTTAAGGGTGCCTATGCCTAATAAGTTAGCATTTCCTTTCTCTTGCAGTTTTACCATCCTATTCCAATCATGTTGGCTTTGTTTGAAATGTTAAAGGAACAAGGCTCCTCTCCTGCATTGAGTTTGCCGGTTAATCTGTGTTAGCACTTAGCCATTCAGAACCTTACCATTCCCCATTTTCATGCATTCTTTAAAGAAATTAATTCCAGATGGAAATGTTTAATCTTTCCTTATTACAAGAGAAAAACATAAGTATAATAAGGTACGTTCACGTAAGTTGAATAATTATATGACACACTTGGCAAAAGGCATTGTCACTGTGAGCTGAGGCTGAACACATTATTTCCATTCACACTATTCTGGTTGTTTAAGGTCCACAGAGGATTTCTACCTTAACTCAAGCAATTTTGCTCTGTATTCTTAGTTTAGTGGCGACTCAGGGGAAATTGGTCCCTGTCCCATTTCTGCCTCTCTACATATGTAATTAAGAAAAACCCAAGTTCATACAGTTTAAGTTTGTGCTGATATTCTTTGGCTATTTCTGCAGGGTCTCAGGAGAACATAATGGACCGCAGACCTCATATGAAATGGAGCAAACCAGCAAAAGCAAATGTGTTGATCCCAATTATCTGAAGGTACTGTCACAAGCAGCAGAGCAAGGTTGGCAAACAAAACCAGCAGTTCCTGGACAAAAGGAACCAGGAATAGAACAATGGATACAGGGTAAGGCTTATGATGACCTTATGCAATGATTTGGTTTGCTTACTTCTCTGCCGTTTGAATGGCACAAGAGAATAACATATTGCTTTATTTTAGGCGAGACATTAATGCCATTGTAATGTTGATCAAAAGCTGTTACCAACAAGCTAGTAATAGGCATGTGTGTCACCCACAAAATGAATCCAACACAAATTAATGTGTAACACTTTACAATAAGGGAACATTAATTAGCCATTAAAGGTATGATATGTAATTTATGTCACTGTGGGTTGCTCAATAGAAACAATGCTAAAAACGTTGTTTGATGACGTCACAGTGGTGAAGAATCAATGTGACGTGATTCAGGTAGGAATCATGTTCACAGACCAGTTAAAAGATGTTAGTGTTATTCCCATAACGTCATGTAAGGTAATTTTATTCTTGTACTACTACAATCTGTGGCTAAGGAGCTTTTTAAGTTTCCAGATAATTACTTTTATGAATTCAGTTGTTTGTTGCAAACATGTCAAAAAAGAAAACAAGTTTATTACTAGGTAATTTTGGATTCAACAAGAACAAAATAATAGCAACTAGGCAAACCCCTTTGTTCAAGCTATATATCTTCTATAAATCTTCTATAAATCTTAAATTATGTACCATTATTGGAAAGTTCATGTATTGTCCAATTCATGTTGCGTGTTTATGTGCCATTGATAGTTATATGGTGAGATGGGCCTTGCTTTGACCTACTATGATACCTTTTTGGCACTATTTGAACCGACAAGGACAAGCATAGGATGATCATGAAGTAACAGCTGGGCCCCCACAAACCTCCTCCCCCAGGCTCCTCCCCCCTCGATCTGTTCCTTCCTCTTCCCAGCCAAAAATAGCTGTGGTAGAGAGGATGACCAGGGAGAGCATCTATAATCCCCACTCTCCTTTGGGGCAGCTCATAGTCGCCATTTAATTATAAGCTTCTGATCTATGGTATGTTTAATTACATTTCATTACAAGCTTGTGATCTATGCTATATTTAATTACAGTTATTTACAAGCTTGTGATCTATGCTATGTTTCATTACATTGAATTACAAGCATGAGATCTATGCTACATTTAATTACATTTATTTACAAGCTTGTGATCTATGCTATGTTAAATTACATTTATTTACAAGCTTGGGATCTATGCTTTATTGAATTACATTGAATTACAAGCTTTAGATGCTTCTATTCCCATATATATATAACTTCTTCACTTTTATATATGATAATAATATTATATTATACAAAGACATAAAGAACAGATACAATATTACAATGTCAGACGTTCTGTCTGGCATGAGTTTCAAGTGACACATATTTGTCTGGGAGTGGATAAGCAGAATGAGTAGAAAAGTGATACGAGGGGAGGGAATGCGATCAGATAGCTGTCTGGTTGGAGGATGGTTGGATGAATAGACCGATCAACAGGGAGAATGAAACCAATCAGACTTTGCCTCCCAAACAGACAATAAATCCTTGCGATCCCAACACAGTTCTCCTTCTCTGTCCAGCTCTTTCCACTCCCTTGCCCCCCAACACAGATAATGTTGCCTGTATCCCATGTGCTGAGATTATGATGGTTCTGTGTGTACATCTAGGTGGAGTTGATCCCGTTGTACTCATCACATTTACTGACAGGCTAACCTTCGGCCTTGTTTCCCCTCATCCGCCTGAATATTTGACAGTGTGAAGCTTACATTTGGCCACATTTGCAGTACATTCAGGTTTTCTCTTCATGGAAAATCAATTCAAATGCAGCTTCTTCATAACCTACTGAGTTTTTTTATGTATTTTTTTTCTGAATGAGAAGGTTGCAGGAAATCCTGTGATTTACACAGCCCAGGCACTGGAGGGGGAAATTGACATCTGCAGGATACTTCTATGGCACAAAAAATCAGTAATGCTATGTTTCAGTCAGTCGGCACGTGGAAATCCACACCTGATTTCTCTGAAATTTTTCAGAGCTCAACAAGATGGCATGTATCCAGGATGTATATGCAACATTGAGTGGAATTTCGAAGGGTTTTACAAGTATTTTATCATCAATGCCAAAAACAGATGAATGCGATCACATCATTTTACCATCTTTAAATCTAGCTATGGTTTGCCTTGGGCATTTCCTCTATTTGTCAGTTTAATTGTTACTACTTGGGTATTGTAATCCCTGATTTTCCGTTTAGCTGATCTCTTGTTAGTGCAGTGTTTCCAAAATTCCGATGCCAGCCCCCGTGTTAGGTTAGAACAAGCAATGCCGACTCCCCCTACCTGTTCCTCACACTACTTAGTAATTGAGGGGGTTAAAATCACAATCATAATTGTACATCAGGGTTCTTCCCAGGATAATCATCTAGAAGAGTGCTTGTTTTTAATTTGCATCATTTTAAATTTGTGCTTTTCTTTGCAACTATGCACAATGTCCAAACCACCTGCTAGTTCAACGAACATTTGAAGTACCCCCATAGTTTCAAAGCAGTGTGTCTTAATTCAAACTTAAGTGGTCGTGTTCCCAATGAGAGCACTCACACCGGCGTGGCCATAGAGTCACTCTATATGTTCAAGCACTGCTCAAACACTTAAAAAGAAGTGTTTGAGCAGTAAAAACTGTGGCTGAAAGCCGTGATTACGTCGTGCAAGTCACGCACCTCAACTATAAAGTTTGCCACTTCGGTGCACACCGTGGGCAATTGTATCAGCACACAACTTAATGTGTCTGTTTACAGCTCATGGTTCAACACATTTCAAATAGTTTGTTCTCTCTGTGTTGTTAATTTAATGTTTTTATATAATCTGCTTTTCGCCTGACTTCCACACATTCAATTCTCCATTCCATCCAATCGCCCTACATCCCTCCCTGCAGTACCCCAAGCTTCCCAGGGGAGGCATTTCAATCAATAAATAGTTAACAAGTTTCAAGTGCTTAAAAAGTCTTATAATCTCACAATAACCATGTTTATTGTTATTATTAACCCTTATTGATAGACTTATTAGCACAAATTAATATTAATAACCATATAATAAGGGTCTTACTGCATATTAACAAAGGCTTATTACAAGGACCTCAATATAAAGCATTACTTAATTAAAGCATTCATATTTTATACACAGAACCTGTACGGGAGTCGAAGGTGAATTAATGGACGCGCTCTCTCTCTCCCTCCTTCTCCCTGTCCCTCTCTCTCTCTCTCTCTCTCTCTCTCTCTCTCTCTCTCTAAAATATCTGCCTTTATGTGTGTCTCCCTGTCTGATAGCCATTTGTTTATCTTTCTCCTATATTTCTTACTCATTACTCAAAAAGTCCCACCCTTTCCTTCTCAGACCCCTTCTCTCTACCTCTATTCTTTTTCTCCCCCTCTCTCTCTCGCACTCTCGCTCTCTCTCTCTCGGGATGCACATTTTCTTACCAGAACTTGCAGGTTGATAATGAGGAAAGTAAAGCTAATCTATTCCTGTGATAATGGACAGTTTACAAGTGAACAATGTAGTACTGGATCTGTAAAGAAGTTAGTCTTCTTAAGTCGAGGCAGCTACTATAAATTTGAGGAGAGGGCTACAGTATCACATGGGATAGTATATCTACATTTGTAATGGGTACAAGGCCATACTTGTAATTGAGGTTCCAATTATGCAGAAACGATTATACAATTGCAGCTGCAATAAAGATGTTGTACCCACTAAACGTGTACCCTGCAGTTTAGTTTCATAGTTTTGTGACAGATATTGATTTTTCGCCACTAATATGCGGGTGCTCTGCAGTACGTGGGACATCCAGATATGTCCCTAGACCAATGCATTGGTTGGACAGTTTAATCTAAATTGCCTTAGAGCACAAGAGCTGTGCAGGAGTGGCACCCTGTGGGGGAGCTTAACTCATCAAAAGTGGTAATGGTAATAACAATACACAGACAATAAAAATGCAATCGTATCACTCCATGACTACAAAGTTTAGAGCAGCTTATGAGTAAAAGTAAGGCGTAAACATTTTGAAAGACCAAGAGAAGGGAGGGGACGTTTGTGTGTCTCCCAAAGACAGTTCAGTGGTGGCCGGTAGCCAGATGCTAATCTCTCATTACCCTTATCAGGCCTTTTGCATTGCCTGTGTGTGTGTGTCATTTGTTTGAGACCCAGCATAACTGACTAAGATTCTGTTTGCTGGAAGGGAACAGGCTGAGTCTCCATGGTGACCTCGGACGCAAGGAGGACAGCAGATGAGATGATGGCAGTTTGGGGGGGGGGGGGGGGGGGACTCATGAGGATGAGGGGCAGTTAGGGGGATGAAAGGTGAGGCGAGGGCCCAATAAGGAGGGAGCTTGGAACTGAGTATGCGGGACAATGAAATTAAATACAGCTCAGTATTTAAGGTCGTTGCCTTGGAAATTGATGTACTACAATTGTGTGGAGATTGGAAGAATGGACCTCTGGTAATGAGAGTGGGACTTTTTTTTACAATTTCTGCTGCATCATCCCATTACGTTTTTCTGAATTTCCTTTCTCTCCTTCACTCCTCCTGAATTGTTCTTGTTTGGATGGGCTTCCCATGTGAGCAACAGTTTGGGAAATTAGATTCAGCCATCGTTAAGTGGTATACATCTGTAATTGTATACGTTAAATGGTATATGTCAGTAATGGTATGCGTTTAATGGTGTATGTTTGGTGAATATCAACTAAGTTAAGCAACGGGTTAGTGTAAGACAGCTGGGAGATCCTTGCAACCTGACATGGTATTGTCAGCCGCACCATTGATTTTCCTTTAAGGTGTTAAACGGTTTTAAGTTCCAGATGTACTCTATTACAGACAAAGTGAGGCTAGGGAGAACGAGAGTAATTCTGAGAAACAGACAAAGCCTAAGAAATAACTGGAATGTGTGTATGTGTGTGTGTGAGGGAGAGGGAGGGCGCATGTGTATGTGTTTGTGTGTGAGTGTGTGAGAGAGCGTGTGTGTGTGTGTGTGTGTGTGTGTGTGTGTGTGTGTGTGTGTGTGTATGTGTGTGTGTGTGTGTTTGGTCGTAGCAGGATAGCCATGGGTATGAAAGAAAGCGAGAGATTAAGCAAGAGTGGAACAGAGCAGTTTGAAGCGGACGGTGGAGGCTGTTCCACAAGTTTAATTGGAGTTGATGGGGATCAATTGGTAGATTAAATGCTGCAGTGATTACCAATATAGAGTCAACAACTGTGTGTGTGTGTGTGTATTTCGGACACTTTCGAACACTTACAGTTAAACGCCATGGTGTGTTTGGACGCCATGGACGTGAAGCGCCGTCTGAGCAGCGATTTATTTAATCGTCCGAGGGAATGTAAGGCTCCCAGGACACCCTTTGCTATCACACCAAGGTCTGATGGGCAATTCATATACAGCATCACTCTGTATACGCTCAAACACAATGTCGGTACTAAAAAAGTATCACAAACTGGCCGCGGGTCGTTACCATGGGGATAACACGCCCCCTCCTTCCGGGGGTTAACAACTCAATACACTTCTATCTCATAGTGTTCAAATTCCAGCTGAAACAGTGGGACCACGGGCTCTTTAAAGGTTGACAATAACACGCACGATCTCATGCACATGCTCTTACACATCACCTAAATTTCTCAATACTATAATAATTATATAAATAGTCAACCTATTCACCCCTGTTACTGTAGATTTATTTCTTCATTTCCATATTCAATATGTTTGACCTTGGAAACAGGTTTTGTTGATGAGCATCATTCCATGGACCATCACTTGGCCATAGAATGTTCTGGTCCTTTTGCTATATTTCCTCTCATTCCCAATGTTACCTGACCTTGACATATGTGCTGTTTAAAATAACAAAGTACTGCTGGAAAAGCACTAGAAGGCAGTTCAGGTAACTGGGGATATGTCATTACAATTGTTAATTTATGTTTGACAGAAAACGCAGGATACTATTGCCAAATGTTCAACCCTTGCAGAACTCAAATTAAATTGTGTTATTTCCCTACTCTTGGTTTTGACACTTATGTTCACTGTAGAACTTTTTCAAAGAAAACATTATTAAATAATCATTATAATACCTGGAATAATTACTGGCCAACTAATTAATGTTTGCTTATAAATGCTGTCTCATATGATGAATAATGACATAAAAATGCAACAAATTACCTGAAAGAATAGACCTTAGTTTGATGAGTTATCAATTTCCCTGAATACCAGCACCATAATTATGAAAATGAATATTATATGTAATGATTATTGTTCAGCGGCCCTCAGTACAAACAATCAGTGAATCGCACATAAACACGAATACACCACATTTACCCATAAAGTGTCTTTAGAGCATTGCCAGAACACTGCTGTAGATCTATTTTCCAGAAAAATACAGCACATAAAGCAATGTTCTCCTCCTGCTGATGTACATCGGCTACGTTTACCCTTTCTGGTCTCTCTCACCGCTGACGATGTGTTAGAGTTGAATGGATTCAACACAAAGAAGCTGGAGACGGGAGAGACTGTGAAGTGTGGGGCTACATACTGAGATGCAGGATCATTCATACTTGGATACTTGGAAGTCTTAGGTGAGCTGAGACTGAAGCTGTGACGCTTGGAGTCATCTGTGTTGTATTAAAGCAGAGGTGCATTCCACAAATGTTCTCCATAGATAATCAGGATTTGTCGACTTTGAATATGTTCCATAGGGGTGGATTGTGTGATTTTGCAAAAAAGACTCTTCATGGCCTGACCTTTTCCCCTACCCCTCTTTTTTTCTGAGTGCCCCTTGGTTTTTAGTTGGATAGTCGTTGAAATCTTCCCCTAGGAAACGGGACAAGCCTTCATGACCCTGGCCCATGGGCTGTAGTCATCACTGACGTTTGTTTGTAGTCACGCGACGAGAATGTTGCCGGGCATTTCGAATCTCCAAATGCAGTCTTCAGCTGTGGTAATATATGATGCAAATGGTAGTAAGGCAATTTTATAATTTGCTGCTGACATCCTTTTGTGGCTGTCAGCAGCAAATTATAAAATTGCCTTACTACCATGGCAATAGTGGTATTCTCACAAAGATATTTGACATTTATCTGATCGAGGTAGAAAAGCATGAACGCCCGCAAAATGTTAGTTTCATGCTATCAATCAATCAAACAGGTCCTGAAGTAAAAAAGTAGACTGCTTCATTGCCGGACAACTTGGGGACAGAATAGCGGTGCTCTGCGGGCTATGTACCCGTGCTCCTACCCGTCCTGTCTGCACTTATATTAGAGGAGCGGTAACAAGTGCAGCAATCTAGCTGCTGGACTTGGGGTGAATCATGCCATCATAGGGGGGTAATGCTATCAGCATACTGATGATTTCTTGTTATACTTGTTTTAAAGTGTAATTCCGGCGTAAATTTAACCCACAGTCTTTTTCGGCATGAAGCCCCATAAAATAAGGCCTCCAGACACTTTTTTTGGTTGATAATTGAGTGCAAAGCATGCCCGGGAATGCCCGGATCTATGTAACAGCCCAAATGGCTTCCATGTTATTGGCTAGGGGCACTGTGACCGCTTCCAAATCTGCATTTTTTTAACCACTAATATTGCTCAAAATAGGGTTAGGGTTAAAAAAATATATACTGTTTTCGAAGTCTGTGCCTTACCGGTAGGTCCATGTTTCCAGGACGTCCAAACAAGTCGATTGCCAGCTACCGTAAATAATATAAAAGAGGCGCCTTTTTGTTTTAAAACGGTCAAGTATCAAGAGGCGAGATTGTTTAGTTGAATTTGTTGGGGCCTCTATTATATTATTCAGGGCATTCTCGGGCAAGCTCTATGCTCGATTATCAATCAAAAAAGTGTCTGGAGGGCTTATTTTATGGGGCTTCATGCTGAAAAATACCCTGGGTTCAATTTACGCCGGAATTACACTTTACATAAATGGTCTATAATACATTAAAACTACATTAATCTAAGATTATACGATGCTTATCACTTTTTTTGAAAAATGGATGGGTGGGGCAAGCGGTAGATTGGGATTGAGAAGGCCATAGCCAATCTGGGGGACCGGCCTTTTGCTAAATAAATAGAAAAAAAGAATGTGCGCCTCCTGTCTCAAAGAGAATGGTCAACTCTGTGCACATCAACGTTGTTTGGTAAGCAATCATAAGAAGACGGTTCTGATGGTTCATGGATGATGAGTTTTTGTTAGACTTGCGGATCATTAATGCCTGAATGAGGATTTTAATAGGCATCCCACTCAGCATGACACATTTAAGTGCTTCTGTATTCACCTTTAAATGTAACCGACTTCACCTTAAACTATGGCCGCAACTAAAACGGAGACGTTTACTCAGCAATGGTAGCAAATGTCTGCAAGCCTTGTGCTGTGTGATACAAACTGCTTGAAGTATTTATGATGTTACGAGGTGATACGGTTATTTGGTGAAAAAATCCATCTGTATCTTTTGCAGATGCTTCATACTAGCTCAAAACATGACAGCTGCAATACAAGTATTTCACAAAGTGTCTTATATGTCAACACCATTCAACTGAAGTGTGCTATGTCCAATAACTAGTGAAAGGGGTAGGATTAGCTTTAGAGCACTGGAATATAGGGTTAGGGTTACACTCAATTAGGGATGCGTTTGAACACTAGATTATTGGTTAGAACACTGGGTTCTAAACACGGAATAGGGTTAATGTTAGAACACTGGATTAAGGGTTAGAACACTTGGTTCTAAACCCTGGATAGGGTTAGTGTTAGAACACTGGGTTCTAAACCCTGGATAGGGTAAGTGTTAGAACACTAGGTTCTAAACACTGAATAGGGTTAGTGTTAGAACACTTGATTAAGGGTTAGCACACTGGGTTCTAAACACTGGATAGGGTCAGTGTTAGAACACTGGGTTCTAAACATTGGATGGTGTTACTATTAGAACACTGGGTTCTAAACACTGGATAGGGTTAGCGTTAGAACACTGGAATAAGGGTTAGAACACTGGGTTCTAAACCCTGGATAGGGTTAGTGTTAGAACACTGGGTTCTAAACCCTGGATGGGTAAGTGTTAGAACACTGGGTTCTAAACACTGGAGAGGGTTAGTGTTAGCACACTGTGTTCTAAAAACTGGATAGGGTTAGTGTTAGAACAATGGGTTCTAAACACTTGATAGTGTTAGTGTTAGAACACTGGGTTATAAACCCTGGATAGGGTAAGTGTTATAACACTGGGTTCTAAACACTGGAGAGGGTTAGTGTTAGCACACTGTGTTATAAAAACTGGATAGGGTTAGTGTTAGAACACTGGGTTCTAAACACTGGATAGGGTTACTATGAGAACATTGGGTTCTAAACCCTGGATAGGGTTAGTGTTAGAGCACTGGATAGTAAACACAGGATAGCTTTCGTTAGAAGACTGGATTATTAACACTGTGTTTTTCTTCTTAGCCTCTAACATAATTATTGGAACGCTGTTCTTAAACACAAACCCCCTTAGCTCTTTTTGCTATGCTGATTAAATGATGTACAGCCAGCAATGATAGCTCTTGGGACAAGCAGATTATGGTTTCCATAATGCATATCAAATGTCCACATCTGAAGTGGAAGGCCTGCACACGACTTCCAGCCAATGCATTCATCCATCTATCAGCCATGGTGTGATTCAAAACCATCTGGACTCACTATGTGGCTCATTGAATAGGTTTTTAGGAACTGTCATTCAAGTAGACATTGTTGTAGTTTGCTTTTGTGAGACAGTAATTTATAATATGTCAATACTAACATGGGCTTTAACGGAAATTAGAATGAGTTATGCTGTCAATTATTAATAGCTAAGGGCAACAAATTTGCATTACTTTGACAAATGTAAATTAATGTTGTCTTGTTAAAAGGACGACACCAAAGACAGTATATTTTAGTGTTAACAACAAACATCTACTGGTGCTCTCTTGAAAAGAATACATTCTACTGTACTGAAATATAACATTTCATAACTAAATTTAGCTTCAGCATTATATGGCTTATACGTTATATGGCTGATTTATATGGCTTTGGTGCGTGTGTGTGTGTGACCCATGTGTAGTGCCTTGATGGTCCTTGATAACTCAGCCATGTAAGCAAACATATGGACACACACACACCCACACACACACACACACACACACACACACACACTAGCATCAATTATGGATGTGTTTTGCGTTTGGCATTGATGTGGTACATTACCGGTGACACAGGAAAAATATGCTTTTTTTGTTATGCATCTTTTGAGTGCATGCGTGTCTGCAAGACTGCATGAACCTACATCAGGTGCATGTGCACGCTCGTACACGGGCCTCTGCGGATTGTTATATAAAACTATTCCAATGGTTTGTGTGCCAAACTGCACATGTACGCAAGGCCTTCCTCCTGCCAGCCTGCCATCCATATTCATAGAAACTCTAACCCATATTCCACTGCTGCAAAAACAGCCCCACGCATCATCAGCCCCATAATCACTGGAGTATAGGACTTCTAACAATGGGGTAAAGACCTGGGAAATCTTCTGAGAAGGAACTGAAATGGAAAAAGATTTATTTTCATATCAAGGATAATTTAATTTGTGATGTATTACACCCGTTTCTATATTTAGCCATCACAATGTGAAATGGGAATTAAAATTTGTATTTCAGAAATATTGTTGGCTTACTGATGTGGATCATCCGCCCTCCTAGGAGAGCGGTCCAAATAACTACTATCTAATCATTCTGTCAACCCATATGGTCTTTACCTGATGCTAAATGCTTTATATGCTTTAAGATTTACTCAGCAGTCTCTGAAGATCCGCTGGAATGAAGATCCATTCAACACCACATCTTGTTTGAAATGTGTACTATAGTGTGGCAGGTTATGCTTAAATTAAGCATTTCCTTACAGTACATTGACTGACGCTACATAATTAACAAGTAATACATAAATACATAGCCACAAAATAAACAATTCCCCACATATCCTAATCAGCACAACACAGGTATTTCCACTACTACTACTAAGAAATAACTCAATCTGCCTTCTTGGTGCTTTGTAGCCCCTGAGCTTAGATGAGCGGCGCTTAGCAAACCGTTCCAACCTAGCTCAGCCATCTTTAGGCCCTGGGATTAAAGATGAGGATAACAAGGACACCAAGACTCTGGGACGTCCAGAGTTTACACATGAGCCATATAGAGTAAAGGGCTGTGATGGCTGCTTCCTACAGATCTGCTGATGGCATTGAGGCTTTATTTACAACATACAGGCAAGCTATTGACCATTTGACTGAGACTGGGCTTCCGGCTGAGTGAACGCTGGTGCGACTTGCTGCCGCTGCTCTCCGGCTTTTTAACTAACTTTTAGCTAAACTTGACTTGTATGACGGTCATTCCTTTACTGTCCATTGCCCTGCTGATACATTGATACTGATATCACGTTATACAATCTGATCAGCTCTGTATGTGGCTCTAGCTGCTTACCTGTTTGACACTGTTTGTTCGGCCATACCCAGGGCTACACCTACCTTTCTACTCGGCCCTGTTCTGTGAGCCAGAATGCGGATCAACAAATCGGCTACACTAATATGGACTGCCATGCTTTAATACTCGGCTGCTGAGCTTCGCAAACTTTGCGTTAATCTGCTACAATCAACACTGCACCTTGGCCCAGACTGCTCTGGTGTCACTCCTTTTAATTATTCTGCATCTGATCTTCCCATCTCCGATCATATGTTAATCTCATTTAATGTAAAGGTGACACTATTCAAAACTAAACTGCCCCGTACAATTTATTTTCGTAATATCAAGGACATTGATTCAATAGCATTGGACAATGGCATTTCCAATCTTTCGAGCATTCACTTTACATCCAGCCCTGATGAACTGCTCAGTCACTACAACAGTGGCCTTCACAATCTCCTGGATACCCTGGCCCCTTTAAAATCACAGACTGTTTCATTTACACAATCTGCAACTTGATTTACTCTTGAACTTCGCCAACTGAAAGCCAGAGGTCGCCAACTGGAGCGCCTCTATAGGAAGACTGGGTTGACCATCCACAAGGATTGTTGAATGTTCATTACCCATTTCCTCTTCTATAAGGATTCTCTGACCAACGCAAAATCCAACTATTATGCAGAAATAATCAGGTTAGGTTCTGTAAACTCTCGAGAACTATTGTCGAGAACTACTACTCCCTGGTTCACAAAACGCTACGCCCACCGGATTCTCTCCCTCCCCATTTTTACTCTACTGACTCCTGTATTTCCATTATGACATTTTTTAATATTAAAATTGACCAAATTCATCAGCAGTTAGCCCCCCTGATCTCAACCATGCTACCCTCCCCTGACTTTAAAATAGTTTTCTCCCTTCCATTCTCTGACTTTAACCTCCCCTCTGCTGCTGAAATGTCCGATCTTGTCTGCCAATTTAAACTATCCACTTGCCAACTTGATCCTCTCCCTACAATACTGGTTAAAGGTTGCATTCAATCCCTGACCCCTCTTATAACTGCAATTATCCATTCCTCTCTCATCTTTGGTACTGTTCCGTCACCCCTCAAATCAGCTGCAATAACCCTTATTCTCAAGAAACCCGGTGCTGACCGCAGCAACTTCAACAATCTCTGCCTAATCTCCAACCTCCTCTTCCTTTCAAAAATTCTGGAAAACACAGTTGCCTCTCAGATTCATGATCACCTCTCTCACAATAGTCTTTACAAACAGTTCCAATCAGGCTTTCGCCCACTTCATAGCACCGAAACAGCTCTTGTTAAAATAACCAATGACCTCCTCATGGCTGCGGATGCTGGACTACTCACCATCCTGATCCTCCTGGACCTGAGTACAGCTTTTGACAGCATTTCCCACACCATCCTCATCGACCAATTAGCCTCTCTTGGAATATCTGACACACCTCTGGACTGGTTTAAATCATATCTGTCTGGACGTACTCAGTTTGTCCAACTCAAAACATTTAGATCCCATTCTTCCCCCCTCTCCTCTGGTGTAACCTGAGGTTCTGTCCTTGGACCCCTCCTGTTCATTATCTACCTCCTCCCTCTTGGCCATTTTTCCCATAAATATAACATTCAGTTCCATTGTTATGCAGATGATACCCAGCTCTACTTGTCCACCAAACCTACCACGACCCTCCCTCCCACCTCCCTCTCCGATTGCCTCCAGGATATCAGATCTTGGTTCTCCCAAAACTTTCTCAAAAAAATAATTAAATCCTCCTTATTGGCACCAAATCCACCCTCTCTAAAATAAATGACTTCTCCATCTCCATTGACAATTCATCAGTTTCTCCCTCTCCCCAGGTCAAGAGTCTGGGTGTCATCCTGCATAGCACCCTATCATTTCAGTCCCATATCAATAATGTCACTCGGTCAGCTTACTTCCATCTACGTAACATCTCTCGCCTGCGCTCATCTCTCTCCCCCAACAGTGCTGAAATTCTGGTTCACACCTTGGTCGCATCGCATCTGTACTACTGCAACTCTTTCCTCTTTGGTTTACCTGCTAAGTCCATACATAAATTACAACTGGTACAAAACTCTGCAGCCCGTATCATTACTAAAACCCCCTCCATCAGTCACATAACACCTGTCCTGTACAAGATCCTGCTTCTCACTTTCAAGGCCATCAACAATCTTGCCCCTCAGTATCCTACTCCTACTCCCTTTAAGTCAGTTGCATTCTTGGGACTAGAATGACCCCACTGTTTTTCTCTTGTACACTGTTTTATTATGTTGTTGTTGTTGTTGTTTTTTGTTTGCTCTTATGAGTGTTTGATTTTGTAAGGTGACCTTGAGTGTCAAGAAAGGCGCCCATAAATAAAATGCATTATTATTTATTATTATTATTGACCATTTCTGTTGAATCAAAAAGGAATTAGATTTGAAAGCCAACATTGGCTCAAAATGATAACCAGTGTACTAAGGCCCTTGACATAATCCTATTGTTAATTGTTCTACTTAGTAGAAGGTACATACAAAAGACTTCATCATGAGTGGGATGATGATGTCTAATTGCTATTGCAGCTAATCTCCCTTTCTACACTTGTGCCAATCCATTGGGTTAAGTCTATGGGCTGAATGCCCAGCCATGTGGTTATCAGTTGGTGTGCTTTACACTAATCTCCTATGGAGTAAACTCATCTGACCTAGTGCTTTAACATTTAGCACATTGAACCAATTGCACTTTTGTGATGTTATTAGTCCTCTTCATTCACACTTTGTATACACTTGCTGATCAGATTATATTTTGCTGTCTTGAACGATTGACTCATGTCATCGTTGTTTGACATTTGGAAGGTTTTAAAGGTCTTGAAATTCCTGCAAAATCTTGTTGCCTGGATTTGGCCTCTGGCATGAGAATGGTTCTGTGGCGTAAGAAACTAGTCAAGGTTAAAGGTGTGTGAAACAACCAGACATATTTTTGCTCTCAGGCTGGGGACAGATGGAGCCGCCATGCACTAACACATGCGCTGGCGGACACACACAAACACAAACACACACACACACACACACACACACACACACACATACACACATACACACATACACACACACACACACACACACACACACACACACACACACACACACACACTGACACAGGTTTTGTATATGGGTATGCCATGCAGATGGAGGTTATGTTGACGGTGTAACTTCCCCTCAAGGCAAACCCCGGAGAAAGCTTGATGTTAGCCAATGCTAGCGCTAGCTATCATGAAAACCAGAACCCACTAACATGTTAGCAAACTGAAAATATTCAAAGGCATGTGTGACATTAAGTAATTGAGAAACTGCAGGTAGAAAATATATTGAACTCAAGTAAAGCTTTGAACTAATTAAAATGATGAAATAATGATTTTAATTAAGTGTTGATTTGTACAATCTAGCTAATGGATAATGTATATAGATATATACGTATGTATGTATCCATGATAATTTGATACAAATGTAACTAACATGTAATATTGACACACATGGTATTTTATCATTGCAGGCTAAAAGTGGCACACAATTATATGTACAAATATAAATCCAGCAGTAGCTTATTGTGGAACTAATTACGGACACAGCAGAATAATCATCCAAAAATAAATACAACTTGATTTATGACTCTGTCAGTTACAAAAAAATGATTTAATTTGAAAACTTTTTAATTTTAATTGGAAAACCCTAACCTTAATACTTTTGCATAATGCCTGAGGGTAAAACACAAACACGCACACACACATGAACACACAACCAAACCCACACACACAGAAACACCCACACCTGCAATGAGTGCAAGTGGAAAGAGAAAGAGGAGACAATTAAACAGGGGTGTCACATCACGACCATGCAGCTGTGAGACAAAGAGACAAGTGGAGATGGGTGAGTGATAGAGGAAAACAGCATGATAGAGTGAGGAGTATATAAAGATAGAGTGGGGCATCCATCCATCATGTTGCCCTGCGTCTGTCAGACACTTGTAATAGATGCCAGATGAGAGATAGAGGTTAGAGCAGACACCCCTCTTCAATCTATCTCTGCTTGTGATCTGGGTTCGCCTGTCAGGTCTGCTCTGTCACCCCCCCAGACCAAGACAATTAGCGAACGTAGTAGAGAGAGGCATAGAAACGCACATGCTAAAGTGCAGTTACGTAAACAAGGGCTCTTTAACCAAGCTGTGGTTAAAGGGAAGCATACAAGAAGGGAGTGGACTTTACGAGGGAGCAGAATAAATGAGAATGAAACCCAATATGTCCTTTTCCTATTCTAATCTTTACGTTACGCATCGCTGAGTAATTTTACAACTGTCAAAGAATATTATGCAAGTAATTATGCCCATCCATAGTCCAAGTTTTACATTGATCAGATGAATATACTACCTTGGTAGGGGTGGCAGTGAGTGTGTGAAGTCAGCAAAGCATGGGAATCCCTCATGTGTCGGGGGATGGGTTGGGGGAAAGTGGTGGAAAAATGTGGTTCCAAGAGGGTGGGTTTGTGCAGCTTGACAGCACACAGTGGTTTGACTGTGTAGCGTTTGATATCCCTCTGCAGGTCAACACAGCACCATTCTAGTAGTGGCCATGCTGCTTGACATTCACTACACTGCTAGCTTCTCCTCCTTCAACATTCACTCTCTCTCTGTTTCTCTGTCTCTCTCTCTCTCTCTCTCTCTCACCCCCTCTCTTATCCTGGCCGCATCTCTCGAGCTCCCTCACCCCCTCCTCATCCCATCCCCAGTCGGTCTTGGTACCTCCCACTCTTCCTTTCATTTTCCCCTGTGTGTGTATAGTCCTCTCTCTCGCCTTCATCTGTTCCCTTGCTTTCTTTCCTCCTTTTTTGTCTCTGCTCTGTCCCTGTCCATCCTGGAGATGGTGAGTCTGGGCTACAGAACCAGATTCTGAAATCTATTTCTCATGCATGCCTCCACTTTCCCTCGCCCTGACTTCCTCTATTCAGCCTCGCTCTCTGGTGTCTCTCCTCTACGTTCCATCTGCTCGCCCACTCCCTCCACTTCCTCCGTGGATCAAATTTGTTCTTAATTGACCCGAGTTGACATATAAAGGTCACAGCACCTCACCATCTTTTAATGACCTCTCCTGTATTCCATCCATCATTTCGTTATTCCATGCTTTTTCTATCCTTTGTTCATTTTTCCTTTTTCATTAATCTATTCCACCTGCTTCGGTTGGTCACTGTATTGGTCAATAGTTGTTTATCATCAGGGATATGACTTATTCTGTTTATCTTCAGTTTACTATTCTATCTGACACCAGCCCGATTGGGGACATGTCTGTTGAACCCCTGTACAAAGGAGCCTGAGCTTCGCCTAATCTGAATTCAAATGACTTTGAACGGCTTTGGAAGACCATCAAGAAATCTGACAAATTGTAGCTGGAGAAAGCTGGTAGCTGGTTTCCCGTGCCCCACCGCCTTCCTTCTGCTTTGACACCCATTGATATGCTTTGCTGCCTTAATCCAGTTAACTTTTTGTTGGGAAAAGCTGAACATCAAAGATCATTACCCAATATTCATAAATTGCATTGATGTTGAAATTCTAGTATTATACTTAAACAATAATTGTATAATCGTTCTGTCCTGCAGATAGTTGATTGATGGTGTTTAGTACCTATGTTACTGTAAAAGGGAATGTTTTGTACGAATTGAACAGACAATATGCCCATTTCCTGATTAATAGATCAATGGGTATAAATATATATGTTGTTTAGGCTACTGTTTACTGAAATAATCTGTCAAACTGTAAACTGCAAACACTTGACCCTATATTTAATGATTAATTCCCAGGGATGTGCTATGTTCATGTGAAGTTACGCTAGTATATAATTGTGTTGTTTCGGCAGAAAGAGTTTCTTACAGACAGTTTTCTGGAAACTAGTTCAGGTCAGGAAATGCTAATTGCAGTAAGTGGAAGAGGAGCACAAGAGAAAAGGGAAGACGTGGCCGTGGCCTTCTAGAGAGAACTATAGACATCATAAGGTTTAGAATATAAATCAAAAACTATTCACCGCCTTAGAGAGAGAGATAGAGATAAGGGGGGAGAGAGGGGGGAAAGGAGGGAGAGAGAGAGAAAGAGAGAGAAAGATGGAGAGAGAGAGAGAGAGAGAGAGAGAGAGAGAGAGAGAGATGAACGAACGACGGAAATCCAATGGAGAAAAAGGAATAGAGGTAGAGAAAAGGGGTCTGAGAAGAAAAGGGTGAGACATTTTGAGAACATAGAAATAGGGATCGAATTGTGATTTAGGAGCGAGAGCGACAAACAGCTATCAGACACGCAGACACACGTTCAGACAAAGATTTTAGTAAAACATTTATCTCACGATAAACACATCCACACCATTTTCAACACTGATAAACACCAGTGTGACGAATGCGAGTCATCCCCTGTGCCCAAAAGCGACAATCTGAGTGGAATGATGCTGATGTATGACTCTGAACAGGACACCACACACACAAATTAGGTTTGACTACCAAGCTTACATTAATTTTCCATGGTAGCTTGTGAAACCTTCTCTAATGAATGTGTGGTGTGTTAAGAAGCCCATGCAGCACATTTTAGAAGGTACCAAAACAAGAATAAGAGCTATTACGGCGAATAATGCCCGTCTGTAAACATAATCAATGCTACAAAGAGGTCAGTGTTTAAGCCTGTCTAAATGCAGCACATTTCCGAAGATGTCAGTTAGTAATTATCCACCAAGTACGTTTTAAGTAGCAGTTTCTCAGCTAATGGTTGGGAAAGAATTGCGACACCAGTTTTTCTTTGGCTCTTTCCACTATGGTTAAGCAGCTGAATCCCTTTGGATCAAATCCTCATTTAATATTCCGTCTGTGTTGCAATTTTAATGCCAAGGTGCGTTTTTATTTTTTACTAAACATCAAAAGTAATTTTGATATAACTGTCCCATTAGAATACCATTGAACACTATGGCACCTGGTAGCTCCTTCATTCAATTGTACAATCTACATCCTTTAAATACATGCAATAAATATGTACATCTGATTACCACAAACTGCAAGGGGGTGACATTAACATTTGCAATTCCAGTATCAAGATGCTGCCAGGATAAGTCTCTCTGTGCCCAGACCAGCATTATCAAGGATCGACATCGCTGTGTAAGCAATGAGGCTGATCTATCTGACAGCTGTGCCGCATATACTTTGTGATAAGGGCCTGGTAAAAAAAAAACTAAAAACCTGGTAAGTCAGTATAGCAGACACGTGAAAGATTGAGCTTTGTTCCTCCTCACTGGATCAGATGGTGTGAAATGCTACATAAGTCAAGTCTCCAACATGACTTCCACAGCGTTTTTGAGAACACGGACCAGCGTGTAACAAGGGTAGTGAGGGAGAGAAGCAGGTTCTAGGTACAGCAGCATTGATAAGCTGACACAGCAGGCAACATGGTGCTGCATCTCCCTCTCCCACCCCATCTCTCTCTCATTTTCTACACTATTTCTATTTTCTGCGCTACTCTTTTATCATTCTATGTAGCCATCTGGTTTATCCAACAGTTTTTTTATCCTTCAACTCTCCCCCCCATGCACACACACACACACACACACACACACACACGCACACACACACACACACACACACACACACACACACACACACACACACACACATGCCCACACACACATGCCCGCATACGTGTGTCTCTGTGGTGCAGTGGGCCCCGTTACTCAGCGCCCAGCCGGGTAATGCTGTCCGGGTGACAGCATATCAGCGCGCTCCAGCCGGGCAGTGAGCCTGAAGCTCCTCTCTATCGTCTGATTGTCCCTGGCGGCCACTGGACCGCTCCCTTGTCTCTCACCTGCGTCGCTGGGCCGTTTTACACCGCCGAGCCGCCCTCTGCCCCTCCCTCTCCCCAGCTGTCCTATTACTTGCTCTCCCCGGACTCTGTGTCTCCGCCTCCCTATCTGCTCGCACCTCACCCCCTCTTTCACGCAAACCGGCTATTGTTATAAGGTTCTGCACTTAATGTTCTCCTGTTAAGAAACACACACGCACGCACGCACGCACACACACGCACACACACACACACACACACACCTCCACCTACCATCTCTCTCACTGAATCTCTCTTTCCCCATTTTTTACTCGGTTCGCCTCTTCCCCCAACCCAAGTCTCTCACCTGCCCTTCTCCCACCCATCTCTCGCTCTCTCTCTCTCTCTCTCTCTCTCTCTCTCTCTCTCTCTCTCTCTCTCTCTCTCTCTCTCTCTCTCTCTCTCTCTCTCTCATATTCTTTTTAGTGGACTCTATCCACTCTCCCTCCCAACATTCTTCCATCACTTATGTCTCTTCCTGATAGCCAGGGCTGGCCCCTTCTCCTCCCTCCCCTCTCCCTTCTCCCCTCCTTGATTCTGCTCTGCTCCCCCGGCTCAGAACTCCCCTTTTGTCAGTCTAAAACACTCACAGCGCCGGAAACTAGTCTTATCTAAACATTTACTCTTTTTTTTTACTGATATGTAGGCTACTCTTAAAGCACCCCTTGCTGTTTTTTTAATCCCACCCCACATTTTTTTGTACCCCTTTCATGTCCCTCCCCTGGTCTCCGACTCTGGGTAATGGTCAATATTCCACAACCCACACTTCCTCTATGTCTCTCTCTCCCTTCACAGGGGAAAAGGCGCGTAAGCCTACCTAAATGGTACCCAGTAGAACACACCGCCATCATCATGTCTCTCATCTCCCGTTCTCTCTCCTCCCCGTACAGTGTGCCTCTCCTCCTTACTACCCCATTCCAAGGGGGAAAAGGAGACAAGACCCCCTAAAACGTTCCTGTTGATGCGCTGGATAGGCAAATGGGGGGTCTGGGAGGGAGGTGGAGGGGGAATGCAGAAACAATGAGATAACCTCGATGATAAAGTAGATAGAAACACTACCTGGGCTTCCTCACCGGTGGGGAGGGAAAAAAAAGATAGAAAAAGATTATCCTGTTCGGTAGATTCCCCTGGTCGTCATGGAGCTTTTATAACGCCTGGTTAACTCCTCCGTGTGCACGAGAAGAACGCAGCGCGTCTCGATAGTCGAACTCCTTCCGCAAATTCGTCCAACAACGTTTCGAATCGCTCGCTGATCGCCGGGCAGCGGCGGCTTGTCGCGTGCGCAGCTTCCCAAAACCTGTTCGACTGGTTCCGTTTCGCGCTGCAGGGGGAGCGCGCGCGCATCCCCTCTCCGCGCTGGGCTGTGCCGAGGCGCTCTAATGAGGTCCCGCTTTTAATGGCATCCTATTTAAATCGACAACTTAAAGAAAAAACACCCAGTAAAGGGCCCGACCGTCGCAAAGTGTACGACTAAACTAGAGGTGGTTAACTACACCCTACCCACCCACCCCACCCCAACAGGAAGGGTGCTGGAGGAGACGCTTGGTCGCTAGGTCGGTTCGCTCTAAATGTTCCAATCAGACCGGACTCCGTTCCCGGCCGGTTCTCCGGTTTTAAGGAGCTCGCCGACCGCCGTCGGTGTCCTCGAGGTGCTCTTCAGATTGAGAGGCTCAAGGAGCAGAACACGCGCATCATCCACTGTCCATCAGAAACCAATGGGCTCTAGTTTATTTTCTATTCCGTGTTTTGTTGCCGAAAGCTTTAACTCTCCTCTTTGTTCTTCAAATGTCCGAGACCGTTTCGACACGGTCACATGAGGGGGAATAATGTGAAGATAAATATAGGAATCCCTTCCCCGCACTTTCTTTCCCCTTCGCTCTGACGGTAAGTCCAGACCTTCTGTATCACAGCCCAAACACGGAGGAGGCTTTACAGAGAAAAGGATGGGAAAAAACCTGAAAAGGGATTATCCACGTATTTGTAACGTCTCCGGTCCTCTCATCCTCCCGTCCTCTCGTCCCGTAGCAGCTCGTCCATCAGGCGCTCGCCCTGATCTGACCGCCGCTCGTGCGGGAGCGACCGCACGTGACGTGCTGTCCCGCGGGGCGATCCTGCAGCCCCGTGTCTCCCCTGGGTCCGCGTCTCTTCCCCTGATCCTCGTCTCTTCCCCTGATCCGCGTCTCTCGATCCGCGTCTCCTCCCTGGATCCGCGTCTCTTCCGATCTGCGTCTCTTGATCCGCGTCTCTGGATCCGCGTGTCTTGATCTGCGTCTCCTCCCTGGCAGTGGCGGAACTAGAGTTTTATACATGGGGTGGCCAGGGGGTGGCCAAGGCTACTTCAGGGGGTCCATAGACCATGACAGAAAATGTGTGTGTAACCAACACATTCTCACTCCGTCGATTTTTGACGAACGGTCAGTGACTTTGGCTCCAGCTTTTGACGCAAAAGGGTACCCTTGTGTTTCGTTTTTCGACGACATGGGGTTTTCAACTCATTACGATGTAATCCCTCCACGGCAAGCTAACGGGGACCCGATGGCTGCACATAGAGACGCTATGAGCATTCATCCCATTGGCTAACGGAGGACCTTGTGCTTCTTTTTTCGACGCAGGGGGTTTTCCACTCATTACAATGTAATCCCTCCACGGCAATATATGAAGCTATGAGCTTTCATCCTATTGGCTAACGAAAGACCCGATGGCTGCACATTAACGGCGATTTTACAGTGAAATCTGTGACATTACTCAACACAACTACACCAACGTGTCCTTGTTAATTACACAACATGTATGGGTTAAGGCTATGGACATCAGTTGTCCTGTTTTGTGCTTTGATTGAGAGAAACAATCATTTTTTTGATCAGTGTTGGGTAGCTGAGGTCGTTGCTATAGAGACCACGTCCCTCCGCTTTGTTTGACAACTGACAGAGCTGCCAATTCTCACCCTTTGGCCCTGAAACACACTCATATCAACCAGTTCACACACTATCACACGCCACAACTCAAATTTCTCACGCGGAGAAATGAATCCCCAAAATAACGATTGTTTTGCGGGACTTTTATTTTGACAGTCTTATATTGAAAAGCTAACGGACATGATTCCCATGACATCCTCTTTGTGTACGCGCGTTAACGTGATGCTTGGGTGTGCACTGTGCAACCGCCTTCAAAGCAGCTCGGAGGTTCGGAAGCTCTTACGTGTCTTTACGTAAACCTTCCCTTCTTCCGAAATAAGAGTGTTCAGGAAACGTTCGTAGGCTATAACATAAAACCGGAAAAACAGATCGTTCGGGAGACTAGACTTCATAACAACAAGTATGGATGCCCGCAGGGACTTCTTTGCGTTTTTTTTACTGAATCAGATGAATCAGTTACTAGAACTGCTGATGATGGTTGAACATAGGGATAATTTATCAGTTAATGTTTATAATTTTGAGCTATAATGTATCGTAATGCAAATGTTAGAATGGGTGTTAAGTTCGCCTCTTAGTGCTTGCTGCACGTTCACTTTAGTCTATCAATGAAATGGGCAGCCATTGTTGTGACATCAACTCAGAGGCTCTGGTTGCTCTACTTCCGCACGAAGTTCAGAGGGACATCTCAGACTTAGCAGAGTGTTCAAGGCGATTTCCTCCGATCTTAAGGTCCCAACCTCTATACCCTACTCTAGAGTGGCGGAGCCACGCCCCTTCCGGTGGTCCCCATGGGACCAATGACATCGAAAAATATGAATGGGTTTCAATGGAGAGAAAGTAATTATTTTCTGGTCCCAGTCTTTATATGCCCCGGATTACACATATGTTGTTTGTGGATTTAAATGATAATTTGTCATGCCAAGAGTTTGACAGTTAAAGGCTTCAGTTAAAGGCTGTAGAGAAAACTTATAATGGTTTTCACCTCTTTCGATGCTTTTATCCTCCCCTTGGAAAAAAGCGGTGAAGTGGAGCAGAGAGATCGCCATGTCTGTACCAGAGTGGTGGTGACGTATATCATTCACTTCGAGAGCAGCGAGGGGCTGTAGTTCAAAAAGCGGCCTCACAAAAACATTATCAAACTTCCTCGCATTTTTTTTTTTGGTTTTCTTTGCATGAAAAATTGTTATTTAAATCCATAAACAACATATGTGTTATCCAGACCATATAAAGATGGGGACCAGAAAATAATTACTTTCTCTCCATTGAAAACCATTCATATTTTTCGATCTCAGAGGTCCCATGAGGGGTATACCAGAAGGGGCGGACTTACGAGCTCTATAACAAGCAGGAAGAAGCAGGAAAAATCTGCCGGTTATATTTTTTTAAAGAAATGTGGAATGATAGCATTGTTTTTAGTCACCTGTTGTTTGTGTCATCTTTTGTATTTATATCCACACATCGGCTTTGTAGCGGGAAGCAATTAGATTGTGCATCTACAGAGACTAGTCCCCTATACGTCAGACACGCCTGACGGTCATACGTTGACGGACGCATGTAGCCTGAACAAGGCAATGGGATCCGTCAACGGACGGATGCAGTGGGCAAGAGGTGCCGTCACTGCCCATAATCCCCAGCTGGCGTTGCTATAGAGACGACGTCGGCCCACTTCGCTTGAAAAAGTAATATATAGGCAATATTTTTTTTTTTACATCGCGTGTATATTTGAAAACTTCTTGCTAGGTTAGCTGGCTCACTATCGTTGGTAAGATGTAGCCTAGTAGTAGTTACCACCAAGCACCGAAACTCGGTTCCAGTAGGGCACCGGTTCTGAGTAAATGGCAGTACCTAGATCGAATAAGAATGCACATTTCGGTGCCTCATAACGGTGCCTGACTTTTTTTAACGCCCCCTGTGAGTATTACGAAGCGTAATACACACCTAATATCAGTGACAATATTAGGTGTATGTTACGCTTCTTTTATACAGTCTATGACACATATGTCAATATCAAGGCCTGCGGGCCAGACATGGCCCTCCGCGACTTTTGATCAGGCCCGCCAATAAATTCAGACAATCAATCTAATTTGGCCCGTTAGCTGGTGTTTAAATTTACGTCCATGACAATACAACATTGAAACACAGGAGGCGCTGCAGCGCTCCGCTGCCATGCTCAATTCCCGCACTCCACTCCCGCGCTCCACTCTCACACTCTCACGCAGAGACAATACAAACAACGTAAATGCTATCTGCCTTTCCAAAGGTAGCTAGCTAGCATAAACAATGGCCCAAAAAAGAAAAGTGGACAATGAATATCGACAATTACAAGAAAGATGGGAAACACAATATTTATTTTGTGAATTAAAAAGAAAGCCAATATGTCTCGTATGTCAAGAGTCATTGGCAGTTTTCAAAGAGTATAACCTTCAGAGGCATTTCGAAACGAAGCATGAGCATTATGGAAACATGGACATGGAACAGCGGTTTCAAAAAGTCAAAGAATTAAAATGCAACCTTCAACAACAGCAAAACATGTTTACTCGCATCAACAGTCAGTCTGAGGGAGCTGTGAAGGCAAGCTTTATAATGGCGGAGGAAATAGCAAGAACATGCAAGCCGTTCACAGGGAGAGTTTATTAAAAATTGCATTGAAAAGGTATGCGATGTTGTATGCCCGACAAGAAGCAGGCATTTGCAGATATCAGCCTCTCCCGAAATACCGTGGCTAGTTGGGTGGATGAGCTGGCCTCCGACTTACAGATCCAGCTAAAAACAAAAGCCAAGGAATTTGTTTCGTATTCGTTGGCTGCAGATGAGAGTACAGACAGGACGGACACTGCCCAGCTTTCCATATTCATCCGGGGGGTGGATGCTCAGTTTTCTGATAAATTATTATATTTATACATGTACATAGTATAAATGCTTTGCCACTTAATATGTATTAAATAATTTTGCTCATAAGTTGTTAGTACTACCCATAGATTTCACCATAAGCTGTCTTTAACAAGAAATGCCTTATTTCAACAATCTGATGTTCATCGGTGAAAGTAATTTTAAGTGCACATAATATTGCTTATCCACCTAATGTTGTCTTCTTTAGTTCAAGAGAAATGTACTAAGTTCTGGTTGTAATTGTTAATTTTACCATGCAAAACCCAAATTGTCATTTGTGTTTGAATGTACTGTACAACCAGTAGAATTTCCCACATAGTCATGTGTTGAAAATGACTTAATATCATATCTTCTTTCACTCCAAATGCAATATCACTAATATGCATGAATTAATTCACATATTATATGTGTGAATTTGATAATGTTATCAACTGAAATCAAATATATCTCAGATTAACACTCTATGTTTCACTAACATTTGCAGAATGACAAAGCCCAAGAAGCTCATGCCAGGCCGAAAATTCCCTTGGGAGGAAGACATTTTGCCAGTGTCTCCTCACCCTTCCCCGGAAGAAAAAGCTGCCAGATAGTTTGAAGATGGGCAGCTGGGCATCTTCTGCAAAATCCAACAGAAACGGTGCCAGGGCTGTTAATTCGGCCCAGCTATCTGTGAGTTTAAATTACTGCAATTCAACAAAGGTTTTGGCCTCTGAGACAATAACATAATGTTCTTATTTGTCAATTTGTCTTCCTTTTAGGTAAAGTGAAACCACCATAAATGCCGTAACAAACCATGACTTTCATCATTGATCAATATGCCTGATACACTGATCACCTGACACCTGATCACTTAATAACATAATAGGCTGCCTCTCTCTTAAAATGACCCATAATTTGTTCTAATTAAATCGAAAATTCAACAGCTGCCTTTTACAAAGTGGACAAACACCCCCACCTTTGTTCATGACTATGCCGCCACATGCAGCTTCACATATTTTTTGGTGTCCTGATCATCTGCTCAGGATGACATATTCAGGTTATCTTGTGTATGTGGCGGGGGCTGCAGGGCTGCCGGGCCGCTCACACACACACACACACACACATACTGAGCGGGGCAGACAGAGTATGCAAACCATTTTTTATCATCTCTTAATAGGTTGTGTTTTCTGTGATGTGAAATTAATGACGCGCGTCTCCAGAACACATTTAAATCATTTTCAAAACTTTATTTAAAAAAAAAAAAAAAACTTTTAGTTTATTGATTTTTCCTAAACAGTTATGATTTACTAACCAGTTACACGTGCCCACCCCTAATTTTGAAAGACAGCACAAAGTTCAGCTACTAATAAGCAAAGAGTCGAAGCTCTTGAGTTGATGCTGATTATCCTCGCCTGTAAATGCCAATACTTGTGTTATGCTAATTTAAGCAAAGGTGTAAATGCATAAATTCTCTTCACTGTATTTCCTGCAGGTCTTAAAACTAAATGCCCTTGGTCGGACACCCCTACTATTTCTGGGAAATCCTGGCCGCAAAGGAAAATCTGTGGGAGACATAATTCACTTCATCCGCACAGATAACATCTTGGTGAAGGATTTTATTTAAAAAATGAGCAAATGTTATGACCTCCTCCTGACAAGTAAGATCACTCTGGTTAAAGAGGATGGATTCATTATACAGTTGAGGACAAAATTATTAGCCCCTCTATGACATTTTTTTATTAGGAAGTTAGCAGCAGGCCTGCAGCAAAACAGAGGACAGAAAGCTTGTCATTTGCAAAACCTTAAGTTGCAGCGGTGGTTGCAGCCGCCAGTGATGCATTTTCTATACATTCCGCTCAGGCAGGGGGCGGAAGTTGAGTAGGCGGTCCCTAATGTGGACAAAAGTCACATAGCTGTTTACACTACTATTTGAATGTGGACACATCGGACACAAGCGACGTAAACCACCTCAGAATGTGTTTTTTGTGATCCGATCTCAATGCGTCTTCAATGCGTCCTCAATGCGTCCTGAGAGTGTTTCCACTTGTTAGAGCTGTCCAGTTGTGATCGAATAACTAAAAGCAGATGTTAGTGCCAGGTGGAAACGGGGTCTTTGAAACCTTTTGCTTCTTACCTCTGCCAGGCTTGTTCTGTACTGTGTGGCTCTCTTTGAATTTATTGATGAAAATTCTCACTCCAGTTCTTGACACATGGAATAACTTTTATTATTTTAGTATTATCCCAAAGTAATTACAGCCTACATAACTAAATATTCATGAAACATCAAGCCCATTGCAACATTGAAAACCTCATTTACCCTGAGCCTTTTGAGAAAGTATAATCTCTGCTGTAGCCTTAGGGCCTGTGTTCACCGGATATGCTTTTTTCAAGGCGGAGTGCTCTGTGTGAGGCGTGAGGCGCAGGGAGTGTTCAAACGCCAGCTGCTGCACTTTTAATGGGCGCACTGGCAGCGCGTCCTACCATAGAGAATGCATTGCAGACAGGCGCTTGCAGCGCAGAAAGCACATTCTGTGGACCCTAGCCCTTAGACTGCTTTCACACAATATCAGGCTGAGTTTAACCTAATTAATAGAAAAGTAGAAGGGCTGTACGCCTATTTTTGTGGTAGCACTGGTGCTATCAAGCAAAACAAATTTGCTTGATAGCAACATTTAGAACATAGAACTATAATTATATATATATATATATATATATATATATATATATATATATATATTATAAATTAGTATTTGTGCAATTTAGGCTAAATTAAATAGGCTGTTCTGAATGTTTTGGGAGGAGTTCTTCCGTGGCTTATATCTGATTTTCTTTCATACTGTTGCAGTGTTGCAGGGCTTTGCTCCACAAACAGCTGTGCCCCCACTGGAAAACAGTGGTCCACCAGCCCCTCCTGTGTGCTCTCAGCCTCCTCCAGCACCCTTCTCATCCCTTCAACCTCCTCCATCCTTCTCCAACTCCCAACCTCCTCCATCCTTCTCTTCCTCCAAACCTCCTCCATCCTTCTCTAACTCTGAACCTCCTCCATCCTTCTCCAACTCTCAGCCTCCTCCATCATTCTCCAACTCTCAGCCTCCTCCATCCTTCTCTAACTCTGAACCTCCTCCATCCTTCTCTAACTCTGAACCTCCTCCATCTTTCCACAACTTAGAACCTCCTCCATCCCTCTCCAACTTTGAACCTCCTCGATCTCCAGCCTCCTCTTCCAACACTGTAAAAACGAAAACTTAAAATTGTTGGTCTCATTATGATTTCTGTGTTAAATGAATATAAAACATTAAGTATCCATGTCAACTGTGCAATGCAATTTATTCCAACCAACAATGTTGAGTTTTGGGTCAAGAGTTGGGCTCACTGTAGTATCTTTGTTAGCAAGACACACGGGTTTAAGTCAGACTCTGTCTGAGGCTGGGCTAACTACGGTGGACATGCGCATTTCGACACTTTGGAAAAAACGGGGTTTCCTAAAGGAATTTTCAGGGGTTTCACCTACAATCCTGCATGTCGTGGGCGACCCGCCATGTTGGATTAGCTTTCTCTGATGGTGAGTATTTCCTCAAATAAACTGTTTAAGTTACTCTGTATTGTTGTAAATGTAATCGCCATTGTTTTGGCTATGCATGTAGTCACAAGTTTATGTTGAGGCTTTGGAGATTGTTGTTAACGTTATATTAGCTAGGAAGCTAGCTAGCCAGCGTTAGCCCTCGGTCAAGGTTGCTAGGTCCGCGGTTTTACCGCCGAATTGGGCTATCTAATGTTATCTATCTATCAGTGTCACTACAAAGCAATATATTATTTATGATAATATACTGTATCATATTTCATGAGGCCATTTCAGGACCTACGGTAATAAAAGATGCTTTTGAATGCTGGCACACTAAACATTTATGGTGTTACTTTTTACATATTACTATACACTTGCCAATGATGGCAATGCTGTCAGACTTAAAAAGCAGCGTGAATGTAATTTAACGTTATATAGTTTGGCACCTGTTCATTGGCGTCAGTTTGGTTTGAAATGTGGTGGGGACAGAGACGCAATCTGGAGTGCTTTTTCAGAAGTGCTGGGTACATTGAGGATGCACCTTATTTTTCTTTAGCGCAGGTCATGAAAGGTTCTGAAAGACGGGATACCCATGTAGCTTACTAATATAAAATTTATACAAAAAAATGATGTCTGACACGTTTTATGAAGAAAGAGTTTTCAAAAAGCATTGGACATGATGACCCACTATGTTCTGCTCCATGATGCACTCAATGTTGACGTGACATGGCATGAGCTATACCAACATAAACAAAGAGGAGCTTATTACCTACGTGTTTAAGTTCAGAAGGGGCAAACGTGTAGCTACACATAGCACTACAAAAAGATTGAAAAAGCTAAAAATAATTATATCTGAACGCTATATATCACATCATGAGCTGGCTGTTCTCAATTCACAACACACATCCACCCAATCTACAGGGCATTCTGACCGAAACCCATGCACTTCCCCCCCCCCCCCCCCCCCCCCCCCCCCCCCCCAACCACACAGACACAATTATTCCAGAATTCAAGCAAAGTGAATGACCAAAAGTCACTTTGAGTCAACAAGAGACTGACTCCACCGACTCCACTATCGTAATATCCACTAGTCTATACCCAACATCGTAAGAACGCAAACACTGGATAATTTAAGTTAAGCTACTTGGAGGCTATAGCTAGTAGTACTATTTCAAGTTAAAACAGCTGACCACATGAGGGCAAAAAATGATCTTGCCAAAGTACCAGCAAATCTTAAGCAATAAATATCGCATCTTACCTTTATTAATGTGCCAGTGGTCTGCAGATGTATCTCGCGGGGTTGCCTGCATGCCTGCTGCCTAACCACATCCATTTAGTTCAACAGGTTTTCGCTCTGATACTGTCCATCCGTGGTACTAACGGTCTGGTGTTTTTTTCCTATGTATTCAGGCTAAAATTAATTGACGGTCTGATGCCTCATCATTGCATACCAGCCATAGAGTATTGGTATTAATATCTCATTCATTGTCCAAGCCAGGCTGGCGCCTCATACAAAAATGATCCACAACTACGGTGCTGCAGAGGGGGCATCTAGTCACGACTGAAAAAAGACGAGATAGCGATACAACCAAAGCCCGACATTCTCTCATCCTACCTAGTTAATTATACAGCATAATGTCAAAAAGGAGTGGACAGGACATCAGAGCTTTTTTTAAAGCTAAGCAGTTGAAGCTGACATGCACAGTAAGTGTGCTAGTGTCTTATGAGCTCAGCTAAATTAATATTATTCTAGAAATATGTCATTCTTGAGTTTTTTTAGCTAGCTAGCCTCTACCAGCGCGACACACTGTTGGCTAGCATGCCTAGTGCTACCGGAGTGTTTTGCCCTATGTGCTTTAACGTTTAGCTTTCCTATTTAAATTAATTTTGAATTTATAACAGTACGGATGATTTATTTTATTTTCACTTCGATGACGTTTCGTTAGCAGTTTGCAGACTCCCCACTAGATGGTCGTAAATCATCCATATTATTTGTACCAAGTAACAACCATGGTACCAGGCAACCGCACACTTCAAACCAATATTTTGTCAAAAACCAATTACAATATTGATAACATACCACAACCAACATACCGTCATAGTGGTCATATCATTACAATAAAGGTTACAAGGCTTTTGTTTGCACACCACATAAATCACATAAAATAGAGGGCATAATCATTTTTATTTATAAGGAACAGGAACAAAGTGCATCAGAGCTTAATGAAAGGCAGGAACTGGTAGATCATGGCAATGAAGAGGTGAGTTGGCAGAAACAATTTCCTAAAAGGAGGAAACACTGCATTTTAAAATAAATAAATAAGACAGAGCTAAATCAATTAAGTTATCAACAATCTTCTGTCTTTGTTAACATTTTATCAGAGGATCTAAGTCAATCAGTACTTAGTGAATGCCAGGAAATTGTGGATGACGTTACCTCCTCCGTACCTCCTCTCCTCAAATGCAGGCTGCAACCGCAGCAGATTGTCCATGGAAGTGCGAAGCAAGCAGTCAGGTTCAGATTGCAGAGAGAAGGAGCCGCCCACCGTACAACCCACCCCTCCCCCATTCTAGAACTACTCATCCAAATGTTAGTTGTTGCAAATTGTTGACGGCTGTGTGCCGTATCCGGATACTTTTTGTGGATTGGTTGGCATCTATCTCGCCGCGCTATTAACTTAATTTTTAATTTTTAATTTTAATTGTAATTTTTTTTTTATTATTATTTTTTTATTGGGGGTGACAAAATGAATCTTGCCGAAAACTGGTGGGGACGCGTCCCCGGCGTAATCGACGCCTATGCACCTGTTAACGGTAAGTGATTGGCGATGTGGCGTGAGCTTAGTGTAGTGCAGGGCTGGGTAATGTTAGGCATCAGCCTCATGCTGGCTTTACATGCAGATGAAGATGGTCGGTCAGTGTTTCCCACACATTGACGAGACTATGGCGCACCGCCATAGTTTAATTTCGGCCGCCATAGTTAAAAAAAAAAAAGAGACCAACTCAACATATCTGCAGTGTTACCCATACATAGACCAATGTGTGGCGCAGCGCCACAGAATCAACATCGAGCGCCACAAATTGATTCTGCTTTTTTTTTTAAGCGATTTTGAAATATAAATATTGTTCCCTTCATTCATCTCCGCATAGCACTCTTTCTCCCTGCCATTCTCGTTCACACATGCACACAGAGACAAGCGCGCATACATGCCAATGGTGCGCAAGTACTTATTGGTAAAAACCCGCGTATCATACATGCACACGCACTGACAGCGGATTCGCCCGCTCCTCCTCTCAACGCGCCTACAAAGGCAAACCCGAAGCAGTGGAATATTAGGGATAATCTATAGAACGCGAATAGAATGTGAAGGGCCCATGCAAGTGAACGGAGCGTTCCTTGGCATTGAGAAGACCCGTGTAATAATTGCGATTAATGTGAAATGCGGTTATAGTTTATAAATATGACGGTGTTAGAACCCCAGGCCGTTCTGCCGGCGATTTTAATTCGCTCTGCAGCAGAGGCTGGAGATCGGGAAGATCGGGAGGTCTCTTGGTGGGCCGGTCCACTTTGAAGTGTATTTTCAAAGTGGAACCCCCCGCCACACATTGCTACCTGGTCTGTGGGAAACACTGTCGGTGATGTTTTTTCTATCGATAGTTGCGGTAAATGTGGTTATGAGCCATACAACTAAGGTATATTTTTGAATGAACGCTGGCTAGTTAGCTTGCAACGTTAGTTGACTACCTTGTAGCAAACTAGTGTTGCTAAGCGACACATAGACTGAATCACCGTGACGTTGCGCTAACAACAACAGTCAGATAACTCGCTGGTGGAGATATTAGAAATTAACTTTGGTTGTCATTTTTAGCTATAGCAGTAACATTGTGCACTGTGTTACTGTAAACTCAAGCTGTCAAATAAGCTTCAACAGGTGAAACAGGTCTCCAATTTAACGTCAGGTAAAGTGTTAAGTTATAAGATATTTACCGTTAGTTATGCGGGCACCGTACATTTGAGATGAATGAGATGTATATACTTTGAAATAATAAGGATAAAGACAATTAATTATTTACAGTAATAATTATTTTAATTTAAAACAAATGTTTTAATACTAAAATGTGATTCTACTTTTGTGTTCAACAGATTTGTGCAGAGTTCTACCACCAAGGAGCTATTGGGGACCTTCAGATCAGCCTCAGATGAGTACTCTACTCGCCTGCTGAAATTATACTGTGCCATTGGTAGAGAAATGGAAAAACTCCTTGACAAGCTTGATCACCAGGTAGACTGATCACTTGAGATCAATTTAAATGTTTATTATTGGAATTTACATATCCGTGGCTCAGTCTCAAATTTTTGCTCTTAAAGGGCAACACCACTTATGTTAAAATACAGTGTTGGTCACTTCTCTGACGAGTAGTTTCTTTTTTTGGGTGGGGGGATTCAGACATCTGACATTGGAGTACACAGAAGGAACACATCCTGCAAGGTCTACCCCTGTTTCTTCACGAGGATTCAGAGAAGCTCTTCAGGAAATGCTTGGTGAGTACAGTAGGAGGCTCAACATTTTTAGATTTGTGGGAATGAATTGGTTCCTAATTTTTAATTTTCAGTTTTCTCTAAATTTGGCACCACCTTTGTGTTTTTATCAGGAAACTGATCCAGATGACAGTCAGACAAGAGGACTCAAGATTGGTATCCTCACTGTCCTTGAAGATGATGGTGCCCCTACCTTGCTGTCCAGAATATTGCTTTTGTGTTGGAAGAGGACATTGTCCTCACAGATCTCCCAGACCTCCCCACTGCGTTTGCCTTGCTATTTGGCCTGCCCTATGCCTTGAACATCAATTTCCCCAAAGAAAACAGGTAAACCTTTGAAGTGATCGAGACCATCTTTATGAAACTTTCCGCCAACTGCACACAGTGTGTCAGGAGCCTCAAAACCAAGCTTTTACTGTAAGTCAGCTAAAACCTGACTCAAAAAGTCCTTACTATTTCTTAAAGCGATACTCAACATTTATTTTTTCTTGTATTAAGCCTCTCAACCGAGATCCAGACGAGGATAGATATATTTTTGTGTGACTGTGTGCATTAACAAGAAACAGACTTGCAAAGATCACCCACTGCTAATTAGCTTAACTCCAATGAATGGTAATAAACAGGATTCACTCTGCTTAGTCATCAGATAAACTTTCCAACGGTGTAAACGGTCCTGTTTGCCTGAAGAAGACAACCATAAAATGTCTGTCCTTCTCTTGTACATAGACATTTTATTTTGTTGACCTACTTCTTCCTGTTGTTCTTGTGCTGTTGCTGCGCTTTACTTCCTGCAAGCATTTGATTAAAAACTATCAAATCACTTGCTAATCTGACTAAAAATAACATAACTGGGTAAATAAACAAATCAAAACAAGCAAAACGGACCGTTTACACCGTTGGAAAGTTTATCTGATGACTAAGCAGAGTGAATCCCGTTTACTACCGTGCATTGGAGCTAAGCTAATTAGGAGTGGCTGATCTCTACACATCTGTTTCTTGTAAATTCACAAGAAAATGTTATCCTCTTGTCTGGATCGGGGTCGAGAGGCTAATAACCAAAAGGAAAAAAATGGTAGGAGTATCGCTTTATGTTGCTTTTGGCTACATTCAGATGTGCATGGCAAACTTTTTTTTTTTTGGTGGTGTTTTATTCAGTTGGATAATGCTGCCCATTTTACAATGTTAAATTGTATGCCTTTAACTGGCATTGTTTTTTTTTAAATTTTACATAAAACTGTTGTGAGCCGCTCAGGTGCTTTTACAGCTTTTGCGTATTTGTATTTGACACGGCCACTTCAGATGTGTCAGCAATGTTGCTGCTGTTGTTACAATTGTAATGCACTGCACAATGACATGGTAAATGTTTTGAATGTATTTGACCATATGTCAAACTTGTTCTGCACTTGGGTTTGCTGCATTAAGACAGTGATTCTCTTCTGCTGAAGTAGCTACATGTTGCTTGTTCTAATGCTGTCTGGCATTCAGAGATGTAAAATGGAAGTTTCCAATTATTACTTTTAATAAAGTATGAAGTAAACAAATACAGCTTTTTTTTGTTTTGTATTCTTTGAAATGCAATTTTAAATGTTATTAACCTTAATTTGAAATATTAAGTTAACCCTGACTTACTTTTTTGAGTTTTGTAAAATATAAAAATCTTAGTTGGTATGACTCTTAACTTTTAAGTTTTACTAATGAAGAATAGTAAATTATCTGAACAAAAGATTATTAGTTGGCCAAACTGTTTGAAAACAGACTTAAGTTGGCACAACTCTAACTTTCAAGTTTGTCTAAAGAAGAAAATGTAATTATACAAACAAAATAATATTAGTTGATGGAACTTTTTTAAAACTCAAGATCTTTTGTTGGGCTCAAAACTCAAAAATTGATTGCAGTAAGTTACCTTGAAATTTTGAGTTTTCTTAACTTTTTATTTTTTACAGTGAGGAAGAGGCCCAAAATAAAAGGTTTGATTTACTCTGCATAAATGTTGACGCTACATAAATGTATTTCATTGTTAGGGTTTTCTAAATAAGAACACAATATACTTCATGTGATTTGTATTAATCTTTTCTACTTTATATTTTTAGAATGCAGAAAACACAAAAATCAAAAGGTTTTCCTGTTTCAACGCATTGTTGAAAAACGTGTTTTAAACATAAGTTTAAAACAAGTGTTTTCTGTAATTATGAAACATTTGTCCTTATAAATATAAGGACATATATATAAATATATATCAGTCCTTATATGCTTCATAAGACAACACATAATGGTGTATGTTGAGGATGGATTGAGGACTTTTAGTTTAGTACATTTACTGCGTTTTTCCATCTGAACTTTTTGCTGGCCAAACCAAGCCGTTCAGATTTTGTTGCCCATTACCACGAGAGTCGGATCCAGGATGGACCTTCTCTGGAGTGGGCCGAAAGCGCCCTGGCCCTGCCTCTAAAAATAAGCGAGCTGAGCTGCTCCTATTTTCGGTACTCCTCGCTTGGGGTAGCAAGCTGTCTGAAAGGGTGCCGAAAAGATGAAGCTATACACTGCCGTCCGTTGATTGGTCGAAAGAATAACTTTGGCCTTAAACCACCATGTGTAGTCACCTTTGCAGGAGTGAAGAGAGTATTGTGTTTAGAGAAAAGGATAGCATGAACGTTATGGCATATTTGGCTATAACATGTAAAATTGTTTAGGTTTGTTTACCAATTTCTGCAGGATTTTGTGTTGGACCATTTAAAAACAAATGCAACTTATACTGTTGGACCCAGATAGACAGTATTTAAAATATGATGCTTAATCCTTGTATTAAATAATAAATTCTAAGTTGTGTGGTGATAGTTAGGTATTTGGAGATGGATAAATCATACAATACAGCTAAATTGACCATCTGTCTCTACAGGAAATGCCTTTCTCTCACAACTACTTATGTCATATTTTCTGATGTCATGCCTTTCAGGGAAAAGAAGAGGTGAAAGTCTCTTGGACACCATGCACCAAGTGGTAAGTTTGACTGGAAACAAAGGATTTATGAAACCTGTTTAAAGCTATAGTGTGTAACTTCTGTCGGGCCCAAGAGGAATTCTGAGTAATTACAACAACACTGTCGGTGCATATACATGAGGTACACCTTTGCTGATCGCACATCAATTGTATCCCTTCTGCTGTACGTCCAGGTTCTTTCTGACTAATACAATCAACAACTTTAACATTTCTTGGGCTCTATTCTGAGCTCCTGCACCAGTGTCGACAATGCCCTACTGAGAAATAAAGAGAGAGTTTTGAGGAGCTGTTAATCAACTTAATCTACTCTGTGTCAAGTCATTGGGCAATGGCACAAATGTTACAGACAAAAGTAACACACTATAGCTTTAATAAGGGGGGGGGGGGGGGGTTGTCTGAGGTTTTGGGTTAGGGTTAGGCCCGGCTTTTTTCCAGAGACCCACAATTTCCACACAGTAATCCCAAGATGCACCCTGGTTGAAGGTCTAATGGACAAGTTTCTATCACTTGTCAACTAATTTAGTGCTTGTGGACAGTAGGGGTACACTTGACATAAATAGGAAGCACACTCAGGAGGAGGAATGACCTCTCACACATGATACTTAATTCATTATTTCAAAGAACCCTGCCTCGTTAAATCAATGAGCTTGGTGTTTTGCTTTCATGAATATGTTTTGGGCTATGTCACTAAAATCTGTCCAATGCGCATCTCTCAGAGTGACGTAACAAGCCACCATGCAGCCAGCGATGAAAAACGATGAAAAAAAGTCAAGTTCATTACAAAAGTAACTTATTAATTGCAAGTATAAACTGCGGAAAATATAAACATATTCCAAGGTTTACGTGGTTTTGAACCATGTTTGGAGCAGAGGGGGCGGTCGATGGCAAGTTGGCAACCATAGCAACCATGACAGTCACGTGACTTGGACGCAGGCCCATTGAAAATAAAAGGCCAAAGAAATGTAGGCATGTCACATGTTTAGAGCTTATTGTAAAATACTCAGGTGTAAGACTAGGTTCAAAAAATCGGATTGTTTTGACGAATCACTATAACTAGAGAGTGCACTGCGCAGCCCGCCCCCCACCTTTTAGAAAAAAAATCGAAACCGATTGAAACTCACTCACATCACAAACGTACCTAGCCTTTGTTTCAAGGGGACACTGTGGGGACCTCCAGTCCCACTTTCACTCATTCTAACTTGGCCGTGCTTCATCCAGACCTCCCCGGTGATTGAACACTCACACGCCGGGTCCCCGGCTCTGTCCCTCAACCCATGCCCGCCAACAGTCACTCTTTCCCGGCCACACCTCCTCCAGACCACCCTGCTGATTTATTCCCACCCAAGGCAACACTGTGGATACCTCTAGCCCCACTTTCACTCTCTAACTCAGCTGCACTTAATCCAGAACTCCCCGCTGATTGACCACCTCCAGGGCGGGCGCCCAGCTCCAACCCTCAACCCCGCCACCAGTGACTCTTTACCGGCAACACTTTCTCCAGCTGATTTACCACCTCCGGGCCGGGCCTTTTCTTTTATAGAGCTCATTATTGTCTCTATATTAGCCTACATGTTTTTATCTGTTCAGTAGCCTACTTTATAACTGTTTTGAAAAGTGCTATATGAAAACACTATTATTAAATTCACAGACAAATAGACAAGAGATGGCACAGAGGAGACAATTCTATAAGAAATAAAACAAAAATAATCAGCTTTGGAAAAAGCTTTCTAGTGCACTTGGATAACAAAGTTAAAGGATAAGACAACATTTATTTCAGGCAAAAACACATTAGTTATTTCACAAAGGTTTTAGAAGGCAGTTAAATAGAGTATGAAATCAATTTGGTAGCGCAACATCAAAACAAATCAAAAAGCTGTTCCAGATCAAGCTCTTAAAATGTCGACACCAAGCTTTTAAGTACAGGCTCACCCCCTACTCTTCAGAATGTACAGACAGCTGTAGAATGTCACAGCTGTAGAACACTGCACCCTCCCTGAACACACCATCGCAACCTTGAAACATGGTGGTGGCAGCATCATGCAGTGGGGGTGCTTTTCTTCAGCAGTGACAGGGAAGCTGCTCAGAGTTGATAAGAAGATGGATGGAGCCAAATACAGGGCAGAACACCTGTTGGAGTCCGCAAAAGGCTTGAGGCTGGAGCGGAGGTTCACCTTCCAGCAGGACAACGACCCTAAACATACAACCAGAACTACAATGGAATGGTTTAGATCAAAGCATAGCCATCGTTTAAAATGCATCATCCGAAATGTCGGAGTCATTGTCCTAGTAGTCATCAGAAGTGTCCAGGAAGTTGATCATCTGTGCTCCCTCTGCTGCAGTCAACACTTGTAGGTAGCAGTGTCTCGCGTTAGCCATAATTTGTGATGAAGTGCCATTTCTTTTTGATCATGCACTGTAGACCCGTCAAGCCTTCCTCAGTAAGGCCCCAAGGTGAACCTTGAATGTTATAAGAGAAAGCCAGTATTAGTAAAATTATCACCAGTCTTTGATATGTACATAAATGTGATATAAAAGTTAAAAACATACGTTCCGTTGTAGCCCTTGAAACAAGGCAGGACAGCTCTTTTAGGGAGTCAGCACGATTCCCCAGAGACCTCCAGTGCTGATTCATCTCCCTCTGAAGAATCATTTTCTCCTCCTGGATTCTTTTCCCTGCCATGACCAGGTCAAATGCTCTCCTCTTGGTCCGAAGGTCAACAGAGTCTGAAAAGCATTCATAAAAAAACATTCATCCAAGCATTCATCCAAGAAGTTATATGGAGATCGATTGGAGGCATTAGAGGTGTGCCAAATTTGCTGGAAGTATTCAACATTCAAATATGCAACTGGTGAACCTACCACTGTGTGGTAGCTGCCATGGCCAAGCTGTCTCTCCAAACAGTATGATTTCAAAGCACAGAGTTTCTGTGCTGGGAACTGTTGTACTTCTCCACCACAGAACTCAGGAACACCCTCTCGTCCCGGATCTTGCGGCAGATCCTGGCACGCCCTTTATTACTGTTGCAGTCTTTGCAGAGACGCTGTGACCGTCTCCTGATACTGGCAACCAGCACCTCGACCCTGCTGGCCAAGGCGGCAACATCAGTTGTGTTGATGGTTGTTGCTGTAGAGAGGAAATGTGTGTTACATTTTAAGTGACTTCTAATAACTGTTTAATTTGAATGAATGCTTCAGAAAGACTAGGTAGAATGTTACCAGAGGGTTTTATCGCTAAGTGTCTGAAACTCTGTGCTTACAAAACTGTTATAATTTCCTCACCGTCTGCCCAATCCTTAACGTCACTGACCCAGTCCTCCATCTGGCTCTCCGTGACGTCCAATTCGGTCTTCATGGACTCCATGTTCCGCTTTTGGGCATCCAGAGCTTTTGTGGTCTACAAATGACAAAATAATTAGAGTAAATAAAAATAATTAAGTAAACTCAGTGTACAGCCTCAATTTCTGCTACCAAAACTTAAAAAATATGTTAAAACTCAGATATCTGCGGGACAGTGAGGTGGCCAAGTTGTCAGTCTTTTGCTGATTCCAGTGCATGGCCAATAGGGTGAGCATGTCTGTGCATCCTGCAGCATAAAATGATGGTGTTATCTAGTGTTAACTTCGGCTTATTTCTTGTACCTATGTTGATACTTTATAGCCATTCACCTGCTTTTGACATGTGTTTGGTGGTCACTGCTATTTGAGAGAGGGAGGCATTGACCTACTCTACCTCCTCCCCTAGTGTCAATCCAGCCCCCTCCTGATAGGCACCACTCCATTTGACATGTTTAAAATGCATAAAAAAACAAAGCATGTTATGACTTGTCAATGTTGACGTGAAATTGTGGATATTCACATAAAGTGATTCACTTGGTAATGATTGCTTACTTCATATTTGAATTTTGTGACGTCGTCATCCTTCGCGATGAAGACGCCATCAAATATGGCCTGTTCCTCAGATCTAAATAAAACAGGTTAATTGGTGCATATTAGGAGCCTTAACTTTTGTCATTAGTTCAAACACTGACATTATAAATAATTGATAGTACCTAGATGCATTCTTAAGGCAGTAATGCTTGCGGTTACCATCCACGGAAACCGCAAGCATATCCGGGCTGCAGGCAGGACAGGTGAATGGCTCCTCCTTACATATGCTGTCCATCTCATATTGTACAGCCTCCCACTCAAAAGTGCTTTTTGTGAAGGTGTCAGCTGAGATCTTCCCAGTCTGTCTCAAAAAAAAGACATCAAGAGCTAATGAGGTTTTCAAGCAGCATACAAATAAATTTAAAAAGGACGGATAACTTCAATACTCACACGGCCAAAGCGGACAGTTCAATCCAGGTGCTGCCATTTTAATTTCTTCAAATGAAGCAAAAACATCAGTTTCGTAAATGGTGGCAAAGTTCAGGGTAGCTGGCCAGTAGTCACTGAAGAATGCCATCAACACCAGCAGTCCATATGGCTTTGCACACTTCACATGCCAACTCAAGCATGCTGAGCTCATGTCGCCCTTAAAAAACAAATATGAAGGGAATTCCACACTTACTTATATTTATGACTTTTTTACAATGTGGTATGCATGCATTAATTTTAAGTAATTAAGTAATTATAAGAGTTCCTATAGAAAGCTATCAAACATGTGGCAGTTGTTGAGAAGGGATTGCTATTATTAAAAAGAAACTTTTTCAAACAGGACAAAAGTTCTACACGTTCTCACCATTCATTGTGTCACAGCCACAGCTTTTCCTGGTTTGAACCTCAGTGCCTTTGTTGGACAACCACAGATTTGTTGGACAACCACAGAACCACAGATTTGTATCGACAGGGAAATACAACATTGTACCCAAGTGATAAAAAGTATATCAAGTAAGCTTCTAAAAAAGTATACTTAGTATAATTTAAATGGGTAATATACTTTAAATCGCGTTGAATTGAAATGTGAAAAAATTAAATATTGTTTTTTAGGGGACTATCAGTTTTCTGGAAATATCAGTGTTTAAAGTTGCTCTGCTGTCTGTCCACTTCAAAATGACAGAGCACATATGCTCTCTCTAATGATGTATGATACCTTAAATCAGAAAATATGGCCACACACACACACACACGCGGGCACACACGTTATTTTGTACTTAAAATACATTGTACAGAACTTACCACACTGGCAAAGGGCCATATTCTGTAAGGTAGTTGTTGGGTGCAATGGCTGTAAAAATCCTAGAGTACTGGCATCTCGGTTGTGAAGGGGGTGTCTGGTGTGCATGATGACGTCGCATTCCACACAGAATAAGGGGCGTGGTCGACAATCACGACAACGAACAACAGCTAAATTGCACCAACACTGTTGGCACTTTCGGGTTCCCACATTTTCTTGTGCCAGTGTGCTGTTAACCAGACGAGGTCTCGCTGCCTTCCAGCTCTCTGGAAGAATTTATTTTTTTTGTGCTCCAGTTCAAGGAAGCAGAAAGAGAAGCTTGTGGGGTTGGTGATTCCACCCCATCTCCTGTTGCATCGCTCAGTGATGGCTGGAGATCTCATAGAAATCCATCTGTTAAAATAGTACAAAAGAGTCAACAGTTTTTTATTTAAAGTGTCTGTATGGAGTGGCTGTTAAAAGGTGAAATTACTATTACCATGTTAATAATTACTGCACATTTGTATAAAAATACAAACATGGACTTTACATCTTAACTCTGTATCACATACATCATACGGATACAAGTAAGAATTTCCTAACATTAATTAATGTTCACCAATTATTTAAAACATTTTTTACATACCAACGTTATCACGAGCAAAGACCACCTCAGAGATTGTCAGGAGCATTTTCGTTGGGATGAGCCTTCTGCTGTAGAAGTCTTCTGCTGTTACCAGCTGTAACAGAATAAAAAAAAAAAAAAAAAAAACATGACAATAATGTATAGTATAGTATGTAGAGTATAATAGCACACTCACTGTTAAGCATTTATCTAGATTTGACTGTGTAGAAGCGACAAGTAGACCTTTTTGATATTTGATATGTTAGGGCTGGAAAAGGGTAGAACGAAAAATGTATTCGGTTTGCAAATGAGTAATCTAAATATTGGTTCTGGTTTGCCTCCGCTGATACAATACATAAAGCTTTAGGTTTTCCTTGATTTGAGCGTGCCTAAAATCTGGGATCTTTAAAACATGAATGCAAAAACAATACTGACCCTGATTGGACTGATTCCTAGTTGATCGTGGTCTTGCATGAATTAAGTTTCCGTCACTGGTTCTCTTCTTCAACCTCATGGGTAGCGGTGCTGCTGCTTGCTCATTCTGCAGCGCAGCAATCAAGTCATCAACCCCTTGGAGGACATCATTGACCTCTTGCTGAACAGCCATGTTATGCACCCTTGCAAACAGATTCTGGAGTTCTGAATCACTCATGATGAAGGGGACAGACAGACAGCAAACAGACAGCAAGACAGAAACAGGCGACAGGCAACAGATGGTTGGACAGATATTACAAACACAAGGGTAAGCACACACACAGAGAGAGAGAGAGAGAGAGAGAGAGAGAGAGAGAGAGAGAGAGAGAGAGAGAGAGAGAGAGAGAGAGAGAGAGAGAGAGAGAGAGAGAGAGAGAGAGAGAGAGAGAGAGACTTACAAGTACAACACTGCAATGACAGGTTGACAAGACAGATGTGGCTCTTAAAAGTGCCTTTGGGTTGTGGTTTTAGAAAAACAAAGGGTTGGTTTGGATGACAAAAATTGCAGGACCTGTTGAGAGAGCAGAACAGAATTTATAAACTCAAAACTATACTAGGGTTAGTAGTGCATTTGCTCTTTGGAAAGCTGAGAACCTGTAGCATTGTATGACATTATCAGAATAACTATCATGTACTGACTGAGTGCAGGGAAGGCTACAATATTGTTTTTCCTTCCAGCCGGTTACACACACCTCTAAAACCAAACTGATTGTAGTACCCTAGGTAACTCCATATCCCTTGGAAACACTACTGAGCCCTAGCTCTAGGTATTGTGATGCTGTGTGTAAAAGCAGAACAACAAAGCATAAAAGATGAAGTCTCTAGCTCCTTTTATGTAATGATATGTCCATTCGTTTTGGTCAGGGTCCTTTTGGAGACTCCAAAAACCTTTGGCTACCCAAAATGCATACTGCAAACAAAAGGTTTACTACACATGCACCCAAACATGTAGAAGCATAATCTTGGTCTCAAATGAAAGGTTACCTTCTGGGCTTTCTTGTGAACCATTTAGATAGCATTCCAGATGTTCTGATATGTAATGAGTCCAATTTTTAGCTATTCCGCCTATGCAATTTTGACAAAAAAGCTAAAACAAAGTGCTTTGGCAATTATTTTTACTTAAAAAGTGCAAACCGCAATGGTATAAAAACAGCAAAACTGAAATAGAAAAGATATCGCAGTTTTCTACAAAAAAACATTGCAGCATTTCGGTTTTCAATTTTTTCGGCTGCTTTGTATAAGATGGCTTGTGCATATACACAATGTAATTAGACTAAAATAATATTGATATTCGATTTCTGTGGACTCTTATAAACATTTCAAATCCTTATTATGCCGAAAATTGACTCAGCATGTTGCGGGGGAAGGGGTGGTGTAACTAAAACTCACCCGCCATCGAGATTTGACGATTAAGTGGTTAAGTCAGATAAAACCGCAATTCTAAAAGGTGCAGACAACATTTAGTCAGATTCTATTCATTCGTCATTGTGGCTTAGATTTTAGTATTTTCTCTATTAAACAATACACGTACCTCATTCTCAGACGGAAAACTGCAACTGGCGCCAATAGGGGTTATGCGGAGCGCCCAGCGTTCGAACCGGAAAACAGGTGTAAACGGGTCTAATCATTTCCGCTTTTCACTTCCGTACACTGGTTGACTGCAGCGGTAGGTGATCTCCTGGTAACTTCTAAGTTTCGCTTTAGTGTATTCTATTTAGTATTTAGTTTTCTATTTCGTGTGATTAAAATTTAATTTTAACATTTGTGAAATTAAAATTTCACAAATGTTAAAATGTTAAAATACCAGAAACGGCAACATCTGAACAACAGTTTTTGTTGTGTGCCGAGCTGTTCTGTGTCGGGGAAATTTAACTCTAGCGTAAGTTTCCACCAGTTTCCAAAGGATGAGTCAGTTAGGGCGATATGGGTCCGAAACATTAGGCGTGATAAATTCGTTATTAGGAGACACACCACTGTCTGCAGTCGGCATTTTATGCCAGAAGATGTCGTTGAAGGTGGCCGACGCCGTTTGAAACCCGGGGCGATTCCGGTGTTGTTCGCCTGGAACAACTACAACCTGCCGGTCACTCGGCCAAGCGTGTGGCAAAGGACACAGCGGCAAGAGGAGGAGGAGGATGAGGATGAGGGTGAGGTGCCGATCGATGCCAGCGTGGCTTTGTGTCACGACTACGATAGCAGACCAGAACCTGCATTTATGGACCTGGCCTACGAAAAAATCCACGCACAGCAGCAGGTCATCATAGAGCTACAGAGGCGACTGGAGGAGGTTTCATTGGGGCAGAAGTTTGGACTTGAAAGATACAAGACCTCCGATGAGGACATCAGGTTTTACACGAGGTAGGAAACGTTAATTCACTTCAGGGAATTCTGCTACTCCTTCTGTGTGTGCCAGTTATTCTGTCAATAAAGCTTCACTACACAGGAAGCTACTAGTTGTGCTAATTTCACATGGCAATCAACATAGTCCACATTTTATGCACATATATGTATATGTATTGTGTGTTAAAAGTTATTGAATCTGTAGAAGGTCGCCATAATAAACTCAGCTTATTGAGCAGCGGACGACCGGAAGCCAAGACCACTGTTTTGTAGAACCCGGAAGAATGTTGCGCATAAGGCCTATTGTGGGGGCGCTTATATATGGGAGGAGTCGGTACGTCAATTCCTGGCGCGAATACTGCATCATTATTGAGCTCGTAAGACCGCCCCTTCCGGTATACCCCTCATGGGACCTATGTGATCGAAAAATATGAATGGGTTTCAATGGAGAGAAAGTAATTATTTTCTGGTCCCCGTCTTTATATGCCCTGGATTACACATATGTTGTTTGTGGATTTAAATTACAAATTTTCATGCAAAGAAAACAAAACAAAAAAAATGCGAGGAAGTTTGATAATGTTATGTTTTTGTGAGGCCGCTTTTTGAACTACAGGCCCTCGCTGCTCTCGAAGAGAATGATATATGTCACCACCACTCTGGTACAGACATGGCGATCTCTCTGCTCCACTTCACCGCTTTTTTCTAAGGGGAGGATAAAAGCATCGAAAGAGGTGAAAACCATTATAAGTTTTCTCTACAGCCTTTAACTGAAGCCTTTAACTGTCAAACTCTTGGCATGACAAATTATCATTTAAATCCACAAACAACATATGTGTAATCTGGGGCATATAAAGACTGGAACCAGAAAATAATTACTTTCTCTCCATTGAAACCCATTCATATTTTTCGATCACATAGGTCCCATGGGGACCACCGGAAGGGGCGTGGCTTCGCCACTCTATAGATTAGGGTATAGAGGTTGGGACCTTAAGATCGGAGGAAATCGCCTTGAACACTCTGCTAAGTCTGAGATTTCCCTCGGAACTTCGTGCGGAAGTAGAGCAACCCGAGCCTCCGAGTTGACGTCACAACAATGGCTGCCCATTTCATTGATAGACTAAAGTGAACGTGCAGCAAGCACTAAGAGGCGAACTTAACACTCATTCTAACATTTGCATTATGATACATTATAGCAGGGGCGTAGGAATGAGTTTAACATTGGGGGGGACACATATCGGAAACCTGACAGATCCGGTATAATTTTTAGGTGGGACAAATGCGCCTGTCTCCGATATTGGAGGGGACACGTCCCCTCCGTCTCCCCCGGTTCCTACGCCCTTGCATTATAGCTTAAAATTATAAACATTAACTGATAAATTCTGCCTCACGTTCAACCATCGCAAGCAGTTCTAGTAACCGATTCATCTGATTCAGTAAAAAAACGCAAAGAGGTCCCTGCGGGCATCCATACTTGTTGTTATGAAGTCTAGTCTCACAAACTATCTGTTTTTCCGGTTTTATGTTATAGCCTACGAACGTTTCCTGAACAGTCTTCTTTCGGAAGAAGGGAAGGTTTACGTAAAGACCAGTCCCTCCAGAAAAACGTGATTATGCGATCGCATAATTCAACGCATAATCAACCAAAGTCTGCATATTCATGCGGGGTCCGCATTTTTTCAAATATGCCGCACTTTCACCGCATGAATTGCAGATTTCCACGCGAAATATGCGAGGCTTGCATAATTTCATAATCCCCACATTGTCGTTGCAAAAAAGTCACATATATTTTAGCAGAAAGTTGAAAAAAGATGCGTTTACGTCACACAACAGCAGCCATTTCCCCCTGTTGTCATGGGAACGTTAGGAAGTGACGTAATTACACGACGTGAACATCATCGAAAAGCTGCAAGTTCCCGAAATTTTTGCAAGTTCCCGCAATTTCATCGCATAAAATTGCATAAATATGCCGCATATTTCATCACATTTTTTAAGAAAACGTGCCGCATAATCAAGGATTTTTGGCCGCAACAATCACAAAAAAATGCCGCATTTTTCTGGAGGGACTGAAAGACACGTAAGAGCTTCCGAACCTCCGAGCTGCTTGAAGGCGGCTGCACAGTGCACACCCAAGCATCACGTTAACGCGCGTGCAGAAAGAGGATGTCACGGAAATCATGTCCGTTAGCTTTTCAATATAAGACTGTCAAAATAAAAGTCCCGCAAAACAATCGTTATTTTTGGGATTCAATTCTCCGCGTGAGAAATTTGAGTTGTGGCGTGTGATAGTGTGTGAACTGGTTGATATGAGTGTGTCTCAGGGCCAAAGGGTGAGACTTGGCAGCTCTGTCAGTTGTCAAACAAAGCGGACGGACGTGGTCTCTATAGCAACGACCTCAGCTACCCAACACTGATCAAAAAAATGATTGTTTCTCTCAATCAAAGCACAAAACAGGACAACTGATGTCCATAGCCTTAACCCATACTTGTTGTGTAATTAACAAGGACACCTTGGTGTAATTGTGTTGAGTAATGTCACAGATTTCACTGTAAAATCGCCGTTAATGTGCAGCCATCGGGTCTTCCGTTAGCCAATAAGATGAAAGCTCATAGCTTCATATATTGCAGTGGAGGGATTACATTGTAATGAGTGGAAAACCCCCTGCGTAGAAAAAAGAAGCACAAGGTCCTCCGTTAGCCAATGGGATGAATGCTCATAGCGTCTCTATGTGCAGCCATGTTGCCGATGTTGCAACATTTTTCGGGTGTTTGAATCGCTTGTACAATATCTTCAGTGCCAGCCCAGAAAGATGGGGCATTCTCAAAGAGAATACTGGCTGCTCCCTTCACCGCATGTCTGATACCCGTTGGAGTGCCTGCATAGCGGCTGTTAAACCAGTTGCAAAAAACTTACCATCTCTCATAGAGGCCCTGGATAGCATCTTTGATAGGTGCAGCTTGACTAATGAAGTCAAATCGAAGGTAACTGGTCTCAGGAGTTATTTTACATATTTTAAAGCCATTGTTCTCCTGACTGTCTGGAAAAGAATACTGCAGTCCATTGAAGATAGAAACATAATTCTGCAGGAAAAATTACACTAGATGTAGAAGCAGCCAAAATAGAGGCATTGAAGGAAGAAATGCAGCTCTTTCGCAACTCATGGGATGACCTACTTGCAGAGGCTTCCCTTATCGCAGAAGCTGTGGATGTTCCCACTGGATTTCCAGTCAGCCACAAGCGAAAGACAAAGCGTTTTGCAGATGAGAGTCAGAAGAAGAGGGAAACCAACAGGAGAGAGAATCAAATCTGTTCTACAACAGTTTGTTCTATGTGGCTTTAGATAACATCATCTGTGCCTTGGACACCCGCTTTCAATCCATTGCAAATATCTGTGAGGAATTTGCTGCAATACTGAAAATCAAGGATTTATGATGATCAGATTCACTCAGTTTGCCATTCATTAACAAGCAAATACAAACAGGATCTTAGTGCTAATTTTGAAAGTGAAGTGCAACATTTGAGGTCTGTTTATAGTGCCACATTTTCAGACTGCCACTCCCCCCTTGAACTGCTGAATCCCATTCATAAACTTCAGCTTCAGAGCATTTTTGGTGAAGTATGTGTTGCCATCCGAATCTTATTACCTGTGACTGTTGCAGGTGGAGAAAGGGCGTTCAGCAAACTGAAACTAGTTAAGAACTATCTGGGTCATTCCTAGTATTCGGTGCCATTTGAGTCCCCATAGCCTAATATGGTATATTTTTTGTAAAAATTGGCCAATACTTATTTTTAAAAGCTCATCTTATATAGTTAACCCCCCTCTACCGTAGAACACAACAGTATGTCCCCAGGATTAATTGCATTTAAAATAATTCCTCCAACTTTAGCACAAACAACTAAACTTCCATGTCCCCAATCGTGTTTGCTCAACTTCAGTTACAAATATAAGTAATAAAAATCAAAGAAATTCTACATTTGTCATTATTGTTGTATAGCTTTGGTTATAATATTCCTTACCAAATGTTATTTTTTGTGATTAAAACATTTTTAAGACTTTAAGTATTTAAAATATGTTGTGTCCCTGAATCGACTGTCCCCCCTGTTACTCTGATGCAAGTCCCCCTGAACACCCCCCTCCGACTATCCCTCTAGTCACATGACTCAACAAGTAACATTACTTTTTGGAGAGAAATCATCTACAAGAAGCAGAGTAAGTATCACTCTTTAATCAACCTTTTTTTCAATGTTTTAGAAAGCTTGACTGATGCGGTAAAGCATAACATGTCCACCCTGTTATGCTTATAAATAGTGGAAACTGATCCTTTTTTGTAATTTTGAAAATATGGTGAAAAAACATGTTAAAAATCCTCCACAGTGGTCAACATTAGCTAGCTTCTTCTGCATCACATGAGTAGTAATAGCTAAATTTAGCATAAAATGTCCCCCCTGTTACTGTCCCCCCTGTTACTGTTTTACACAGTAACAGGGGGGACACATAGTAACAGGGTGGATGTAAGAGGGCTAGATGAATAAGTGTTTCCAGTTTGTATTGGATTTTTTATACATTATTATGCCTTTTTTGTTCCATACTTCCATAAGATTCCATAAGATTTTTTAGAAATGGTTTGCATGTAATTATCAGGGAATGGCGCCGTTGTCTGCCACAGAAAAGCAACGGCGCTACAGGGCTCGTCGGGATGTAGACCATGAAAGACGGCAGCAATACCTCAATAAAGAGAAGGAGAGGTGGAGAAAGGACATTGATGAAGGGAGAAAAAAGAAAGTGTCAGACCTAAGCGAAAGAGAGAAGAGAGCAGTAAGAAAGAAATGGCGAGAAAGAAAGAGAAAGCTGAGGAAAAATGACAGAGCCAGGACGACCTTTCAGTCAATGAACACTCCTCCTACAAGTCCAGAAAAGGTCAACAATCACTGTGAAGAAAAATGTGATGACAACAGAGGATGAACTTGTAAGTGAATTTCATGACAGGCTGTTTAGATTTAGGCGACACATCTTTAATATCAGGTGGCAGTACGGGGCCTACAGACAGCTCAGAGAAAACTTGAGGAACAACGAATGACTACTACATGTAGATTTCAGTGAGAACTACTCCTGTAAGTATTCTCAAGAAATTCAATCGGTCCATTTTGGAGGGTCACATCAGCAAGCAACCCTACATACAGGAGTGCTGTACACTGCAGCTGAGCAGTCTCCAGTGACGTTCTGCTCCATCTCGCCTTCTAGGCGGCACGATCCCCCAGCTATCTGGGCCCACCTCGACCCTGTGTTAGACATGGTGAGGGAGAGATACCCTCTGATTAATCGCCTTCATGTCTTCAGTGACGGCCCAGCTACACAATACAAACAGAAGGGAAACTTTTACCTAATCTCAAAAGAGCCTTTCAAGAAAGGCTTTAAAGATATCAGCTGGAACTTTTTTGAGGCCAGCCATGGAAAGGGAGCTCCAGATGGTGTCGGGGGTACCCTTAAAAGATCAGCTGACCAAATCGTCCGCCATGGAGGAGATATCCCCAACGCAGAGGCTATGCTCCACCAGTTGAGGAGCGTGGGTACTTCGGTGGAACTTTTTTTTGTGGGAGAAGGAGATGTTGAGAGGAAAGTGCAGGAAATGATGGAAGCGCCCCCACTTGTTCCTGTCAAAGGAACAATGAAAATCCACCAAGTCATCAGTTTCTCTCCAGGGACAATTAAATACCGAGACATAACTTGCCTTTGTCAGGCAGACAAAGGTGTACTGGATTGTGCCTGCTATGGGATAAAGGAGGTGAGCCTGGGAGAAGAGGCAAGCCTGCAGTGCACTGAAGAGCCTTCATGGCCTGAGGCCATCATGAAAGAAAACATTGGGCAGTGGTGCATTGTTAAATATGATGGTGAACCCTACCCAGGAATCATCCTGGAAGTTGAAGAAGATGTAAGAGTAAAATGCATGCATAAGAATGGGATCAACAAGTTCTACTGGCCAGGTCCACGAGAGGACATTAGCTGGTACAGAGATGACCAGATTGTGTGCCTGATGAAAGAGCCACAACCTTTGAATAAGAGGTCTGTCCAGCTAGAGAAGGAAGTGTGGAAGTTCCTAGAAAACCTGGGTTGCTGGTCTGATAAATAGTTTGCTGTTGCCAAAACAACTGTGAGGTCAAAGAGTGAAAAATGTTCCTGATGTTTCTTTTGGGTGTGCAGTACATTTGATGGTTGAAGTGTGTGTGTGTGTGGGGGGGGGGGGGGGGGGGAAAGAAATGTGTTGAAATTACATTGTGTCCTAAAATAACACATGTCTTTTCTCAAGATAATGCTTGTTTATGAGTTTTTGTTAAAATACATTTGCAGGGTTAAATAAGGGACATTATATCTCTAAGAAAATGTAAATTTTATAACAGCTGCGAATTCAAATAATTTTTTAATAGAAATGAGAATGTCCCGTAACAGGGTGGACATTTGGCCTATGTTAGGTGTGAAGAATTTGGTCAAAATTATTAAAATATAATATCCTGAGCTGGACCAATATATTTTTCTTATAATTTAACATGCCCTCCTTCAGATGATAAGATAAAATCATGGAACATTTTAAAGTTTTTGATAGAAAGTTACCAGACTGAAATGGCACCGAATAGTAGGAATGACCCATCTCAGATCTACAACAAGCCAAGAGTGGCTAAATAGCCTTGCTAGACTTTCAATTGAAAGTCAGCTAAGCCGACAATTGGACTTCAAAGACCTCATCAGCGAATTTGCTAACAAAAAGGCCCAGCGTTGGGCTTTCTGGTGAGACTTACAGTGAACAAACAAGCCAATTCAAACTTTAATTGAGATTAGATGAGGCTTGTTCTTTTTGATATTTGTTTTACAACAATGTATTCCATGTGCTCTTTGTTTCACTTGCACATTTAAGTTAAATGCTACATATTTACCTATGGGCTATCTTGAGCCAGTACACTTTGTTTTTTGCATATCAGTGCTTGATTGTTAAATACAATAAAATACCCACACCTATTTGTTGAGTGGTTAATTGAAAATGTATTTGCAATCAGGTGTAATAACGTGTTGCAAATCAGAGAAATGAGAATAAGACAATTAATAATACATCATTTACATAATAATACTCTGACTTGTTAAGTCGTTAAATGTAAAAAAGGAAACCAATTGGGTGTATTACACAAGGCAAAAAATTTAAGGTGGCAATGAATGGGGTAGAGGGGCCCACACCGATATTCTTTCAGGGGTCCCAGAATTCCTAGCAACTGCCCTGCGAGTCTTTACTTGTTGTGGAAGTACCAGAGACGTCAGACGCAGTCATTATGATTCATAATATCATCCGAGGCGCACATAGTTTTTGGCCATGATATAAGATATAACATTATATAAATAACCATATATAATATTATTATAATATTATATATATATATATATATATATATATAATATATATATAATATTATTTTATATTATAGACATAAGGAGCTCCAGGAGTTCGCAAACGGCAACAATCCCTTGTCCTTTATGCTGTGGTTTAGTCTGACAGCTCATTGGTCAATGGGCAGCAGCTCATTTGCATTAAAGATACAGACACCAGAAACAGCGCATTCTGAAGGGACTGAAACAGAGGGGAATCGCGGAATAGCTTAAAAAATGTTTTCTGGAACTCAAATACTATGTTTACCTGTTGGGAAAACACCATAATATGTTTCCTTTAAAAACTTGATTCTGTAACATTAATGTTCCCACTGGTCTTGTTAACCAAATCGTTGTAGCGTTATAACATTTTCTATAATCACAATTTTTCTCGACACCTAGTTAATGTTTCTTCTCACCCCACTCTGTGTGTCCCCTGAAAGTTAATAAATAATGACATTGAGGGTAAAGATTGTTTTTGTCTTGAATTTAAAAAAAATATGTTCATAAAATCCCATTGAATTTAGATTTTTATTTGTGTCCAATGAAGTCCATAGTGACCAATAGTGCTTGAGAAAGTGTTTGAAATGCTGCATCTTGATCACAGAAGTCTTCCAAGAAATTGTCCAAAAGCGTGACACATTTATCCGAGGGGAGGACATATGGTCTGTTACAGTGTCCCAGAAAAGAAGCAGAAAGACAGGAAATAAAGTAAAGGAGGTGGTAACCTTACCGAATCAAGCAACAAGAGTAAGTTTGAGGACTTTTGATCATTGATAGTTTGTGATTGCATGAAATGACATTGACAGCCTCGCTTATTGTTAGAACTTTACCTGGCAAAGCATATTTTTGGATGTCTTCCAATAAATTATATTGAATGCTTTGGCTTTTTGTTTTAACCGGCCATGAATTTTTTTTGAATGTTTACATTTACACATCTTTTTTAAGACAAAATTTCAAAGTTCTCAGTTACAAAGTGTTTTTGGGAGAGACATGCTGAATAAATACATCATGTTTTCAAACTCAAAAATAATCGTTTGAATAATTGTGATTATGATTTTTTTCAGAATCGAGCAGCCCTAACATATCGTAACATAGACATGACTCTCCGTCATGAACATTCTGGTACAAGCAGTAAAATGTATTTACGAGTTTCCACAGCCACGGCAGCTTCAGGCGGAAGTCGGATCATGGTTTCCGGTCTTAGCTTGAAATTTAACCTTGAGTAATTCACAGAAGAAGCTTTTAATTTTTGCAAAATTAAAAAGAATATGGCTAAATGACTTGCTTTATTTCCATGGTTTGTGTTGTAATCCAGGCACACTCTCAAACAATATGCATGTCTTCAGTCTGGTTCACAGGCGGCGACTGCCAATAGTGGAGGTTTTTCTTAGTAGTTCAGCTGTAGTTCCTCTTTATTTACCTTCTTATTACCAGTGGTAATTACCCAATAATAAACTATATTAACCATATATTTACCAGGTGAATACCTAGTAATTAGGGGACTGTAAAAGGAAGGGTTACTTGACCGATATGTCTACCCAGCATTGTCCCATTCAACCTTTCTACAATTTGTTCCTGTTTATATTTTAGAAAAATGCCATTTATTCTTAATTTCCCTCTGGCGTGATCTTTTCTTGTCTTCTAGTGGTGTAACATGAGCGTTTGGCTGAACCCAAGTGCACAGACGGGCAGTGGAACAGTGTCAATCGTTTATTCGGATTCAGGATCGGCAGGCAGAATAGTCAGACAGGCGGGGGTCAGGAGCAGGCAGGATAGTCAGACAGGCGGGGATCAGGAACCGGCAGAACAGTCAGACAGGCGGGGATCCGGAGCAGGCAGGATAGTCAGACAGGCGAGGATCAGGAGCAGGCAGGATAATCAGACAGGCGAGGATCAGAGAGCAGGCAGGATAGGTGGTAGGTCAGGATTCGAATCGCGGGAAAGCACTGTGAAACACAAGAGACAATCTGGCAGGGAATGTTTGGGAGGAAAGGACTGATAGGGGAAACACAGGTGAAGGTGGTTGGGTTATTTGGGAGTGATCAGGGTGGCAGGCAGGTGAATGGGAAAACCAGGGGCGGATCATTGCAGTACCCCCCCCCGGCAAGGGACGGCTCCAGACGTCCTAAATCGAACAGGGAGGGTGGAGGGGGCCCGGAGGAGGGTTAGAATTCCTCCGAGGCCTCAGAGATTGCGTCCTCCGAAGAGGAGGAGGACGCGACATCGGAGTTCCTTCTCCCCGGCAGGTCAGAGGAACCACTCGCCAGTGGAATTGTAGCGGGCGGGCGGGAGGACGGGGCAGGTTGGTCAGGCCGGGATCGGTGGAAGTCAGAGATAAGACGGGGATCCATGATGAAGCGAGCTGGGATCCAGGCGCGCTCCTCCGGACCGTACCCCTCCCAGTCCACCAGATACTGGACCCCACGTCCACGGCGGCGGGAGCGGAGGAGACGCCGGACGGTGAACACCGGACCCCTGTCCATGAGCTGAGGGGGAGGAGTGGGCGGAACGGGGGGAGCCAGAGGGCTCTCCTGGACAGGTTTGACCTTGGAGACATGGAAGGTGGGATGGATCCTCATGGAACGAGGGAGCTGAAGGCGTACCGCCACAGGGTTTATGACGCGGATTATGGGGAATGGTCCAATGAACTTGGGAGCCAGCTTGCGATTCTCCACCTTGAGAGGTAGGTCACGGGTTGAGAGCCAGACCTTCTGGCCAAGTCGGTAGGCAGGAGCCGGCGTGCGGTGCTTGTTGGCAGCAGAAGCGTGGCGATCTGCAGCCTTGGAGAGAGCAGTGCGCACCCGGGTCCAGGTGCGTCGACAACGACGGATCAGGGCTTGGGCCGAGGGGCAGGAAGACTCCTTCTCCAGGTCGGGGAATAGGGGTGGCAGGTACCCGTAGGCGCACTGAAAAGGAGAGAGACCGGTGGATGAACAGGTGAGGGTGTTATGCGCATATTCTACCCATACCAGTTGGTCAGACCAGGAGGCCGGGTTACGGTTCACCAGGCATCGAAGGGTGGTCTCCAGGTCCTGATTAACCCTCTCGGTCTGTCCATTTGACTGGGGATTGAAGCCGGAAGATAGACTGACGGTAGCCCCGACTAGGCTGCAGAATTCCCTCCAGAAGGCCGAGGTGAACTGGGGCCCCCGGTCAGAGACGACATCGGTGGGTAACCCATGGAGGCGGAAGACGTGGTGGAGGAGCAGGTCCGCAGTCTCTCTGGCAGAGAGGAGTTTAGTAAGGGGAATGAAATGGGCCAGCTTACTAAACCGATCCACAAGGGTGAGGACGACAGTGTGGCCCTTGGACGCGGGAAGACCGGTCACGAAGTCCAGAGAGATGTGCGACCAGGGACGATGGGGAATGGGCAGGGGGTGCAGGAAGCCGGCAGGGGGGCGGCGAGAGGTCTTACTCTGGTTACACACGGGGCATGCGTTGAAGCCCCGGACATCCTCCTCCAGCGACGACCACCAGAAGCGCCGTCGCAGGAAGTCCTGGGTCCGCTGGATGCCGGGATGGCAGGTGAGTCGGGAAGCGTGACCCCACTGGAGCACGTCGGGAGCGGAGGGAGGCTGGAACGAACAGGCGGTCAGGGGGACAGGAACTGGGGGCTGGCAGATTAAGGGAGGCGGCCCTTACCTTCTGCTCAATCTCCCAGGTGACAACAGCGACAAGGCAGGAGGCCGGGACAATAGTGGAGGATTCAGCCGTCTCATCAGGGAACTCGGGGAACTGTAGAGAAAGGGCATCTGGTTTAGTGTTCCGAGAGCCAGGGCGATAGGACAGGGTGAAGTTAAACCGGTCGAAAAACAATGACCAGCGGGCCTGTCTGGAGTTTAGTCTCTTGGCGGTTCGGATATACTCCAAGTTTCGGTGGTCAGTCCAAACCAGGAACGGAACCCTGGTTCCCTCTAGCCAGTGCCGCCACTCCTCCAGGACCAGCTTCACCGCCAGAAGCTCCCTGTCTCCAATATCATAATTTCTCTCCGGGGGGGTTAGGCGACGAGAGAAAAAAGGCACACGGGTGGATCTTCTGGTCGGAGGATGAACGCTGGGAGAGAATCCCCCCTACTCCCACACCAGATGCGTCCACCTCCACAATGAACTGACGTTCGGGGTCGGGGATCTGGAGGATGGGAGAGGTGGTGAAGCGGGTCTTGAGGGCTTCGAAGGACTCTTGAGCAGCGTCAGACCAACGGAAAGGAACCTTGGGTGAGGTGAGGGCCGAGAGGGGGGAGGCGATGGAGCTGAACCCTCGGATGAAACGCTGATAAAAGTTGGCGAACCCCAGGAAACGCTGCAGCTGCTTGCGTGTCTCCGGGGTAGCCCAGGATGTCACAGCAGAGACCTTGGCCGGATCCATCTGAAGACTGTCTTTAGCAATAATATGCCCTAGGAAGGTGACAGAGGGAGCATGGAACTCGCACTTCTCCGCTTTGACGAACAAGGAGTTGTCCAGGAGACGACGGAGAACCGAGCGGACGTGGGTGACGTGTTCCACGAGATTGCGGGAGAAAATCAGGATATCATCCAGATAAACAAAGACAAACTTGTCAATCATGTCCCGCAGCAGGTCGTTCACTAGCGCTTGAAAGACTGCTGGGGCATTGGTCAAGCCGAAGGGCATCACGAGGTACTCGTAATGCCCCGTCGGTGTGTTGAAGGCCGTCTTCCACTCGTCTCCCTCTCTGATACGGACCAGGTGGTAGGCGTTCCTCAGGTCAAGTTTGGTGAAGACCGTTGCCCCCTGGAGCAGCTCAAAGGCGGAGGAGAGTAGTGGAAGGGGGTAGCGGTTCTTCACAGTGATGTTTTTCAGACCTCGATAGTCGATACAGGGTCTCAGGGACTTGTCCTACTTGCCCACGAAGAAGAACCCGGCCCCAGCCGGTGACGAGGAGGGTCGGATGATCCCAGTGGCTAGGGAGCTCTGGACATAGTCCACCATGGCCCCTCGCTCAGGGATAGAGAGCGAGTACAAGCATCCCTTGGGGGGTGAAGTGCCCGGAAGTAGGTCTATGGCACAGTCGTAGGGACAGTGAGGGGGCAAGGAGGTGGCCCTGGCCTTATTGAAGACCTCTCTGAGGTCATGGTAAATGGGACCCCGGAGACGTCCGAGGCTGGAGCAGGAGCGAGAGCAACAGGATTCGGTGAAGAAATCCTGAGACAGGATTGCTGACAGGTGACTCCCCATTCTCGGATGGAGCAGGTGGACCAGTCGATGTTGGGGTTGTGTCTGCGAAGCCAGGAGTGACCCAAGATGACCGGCTGGTTGGGTGTGGGCAGGAGCATGAACTGAATGGTCTCCCTGTGGCCTCCAGGCAGGAGCATGTACACCGGACTTGTCCGGGAAGTTACCCTCCCCAGCACGTGTCCATCCAGGGCTCTGGCGGAGATCGGCACTGGCAGTCTCTCTGGATGGAGTCCCAGCCGAAGAGCGAGGGACCGATCCATGATGCTCTCGTCTGCCCCTGAATCGACAAATGCGGTTATGGGATGGGAACCGGAGGGCAACAGGAGCTCACCAGAGAGAGTGGGTCTCGTGGAAGAGGCAGAGTCAGAGATGGAGCTCACCAGTATGCCTCTGGTTACTGGTGAGCTCGGGCAATGATCGGCTATGTGTCCAGGCAGGCCACAGTACAGACAGAGGTTCAGCCTCCGTCTTCTCTCTTTCTCCTCCGGGGAAAGATGGGTGCGACCCAGCTGCATTGGCTCCGGACTCCCCATTCTCAGGGAAGCGGTTGGGGTCTGCGACAGGAAGGCAGAGGTTGCCGGGAACAATGGGCGAACAGGGCTGCATGGCGGAACCTCAGAACACCTCTCCCTCCTGCGAGCCTGGATTCGGAGGTCGAGGCAGGTAGCAAGCTCGATCAGAGCTTCCAGTGATGATGGCGGGTCGTAGGCAACCAGCTCATCCTTGATGTACCCAGCCAGTCCTTGTAGGAAGACATCGCGGAGAGCCGCCGGGTTCCAATAACAACTGGGGGCCCTGGTGCGGAAGTCGATGGCGTAGTCCGAAACTGAACGACGTCCCTGGGACAGGGCTAACAACTCCCGCCCAGCCTCGGCTCCCAGAGAACTGGTTCCGAAGACTCTCCTGAGCTCTACGGCAAAGGAGTGGAAGGAGCGGCAGGCGCGGAGGTACCTCCGCCATTCAGTAGTGCCCCAAAGACGCGCCCATCCGGAAAGATGATTTACGGCATAAGCCACCCGGGCTTCTTAGGAGGCGAAAGTGAGTGGCTGAAGGGAGAAGAGAATTGTGCAATTGCACAGGAAGGCGTTGCAGGTGGTAGGATCACCATCGTAGCGTTCGGGGACTCCTACACTAGGCTCACGGAGTAGAGGAGCCGGAGTCTCGGTCGCCGCTGGGGCAGGAGTTGAAGCGGTGGCGCCGGTCTGGACGTTCGCCAATTCCTGGCGGATTCGCATCAGGTCTTGCTGTCCCTGAGCCGTGACGTCCATCATCTGCTGTAGCGCGCTCTCCATCCGGGAGATGCGGTCGTCCATCTGGGCTAGGTCCATTGTTGGCCAGATTGTTCTGTAACGTGAGCGTTTGGCTGAACCCAAGTGCACAGACGGGCGAAGAGCGTGGAACAGTTTCAATCGTTTATTCGGATTCAGGATCGGCAGGCAGAATAGTCAGACAGGCGGGGGTCAGGAGCAGGCAGGATAGTCAGACAGGCGGGGATCAGGAACCGGCAGAATAGTCAGACAGGCGGGGATCAGGAACAGGCAGGATAGTCAGACAGGCGAAGATCAGGAGCAGGCAGGATAGTCAGACAGGCGAGGATCAGAGAGCAGGCAGGATAGGTGGTAGGTCAGGATTCGAATCGCGGGAAAGCACTGTGAAACACAAGAGACAATCTGGCAGGGAATGTTTGGGAGGAAAGGACTGATATAGGGGAAACACAGGTGAAGGTGGTTGGGTTAATTGGGAGTGATCAGGGTGGCAGGCAGGTGAATGGGAAAACCAGGGGCGGATCATGACAAGTGGTCTTGTCTTCATCCTCTATTTGTTGACTTTATGTGTTGTCCCCTCTCATTCAGAGAAACATCTTGGCAAAAGAAGCATTGCCTGGGAAAGATACCAGGGAGAAGGAAGGCTGGAATGAGACACATTTCTGTGTCTCATTCAACTGTTATGAAAATCTATGGAAATGATTGCAGTTGTACCATAGTTCTGCACCCACTTCAGAGAAGCACCACATTATGTAACACAGTGTCACTCTTGGAACCTCACTGTTAGCTTAGCAAATTTAACATTATAACGAGAATCAACAAAATCCTGCGTTGATCTGCTCTTTAAATCGAGTCAATTATTCAGCGCCATTACACTACTACTCAACAGAAATTCAACAACATCCAAAAAAAGCAAGAGCTAGTTCCTATTGTTCTAATTATCCATGTTGTTCCAAACACAACAACAACAAGGCTCTTCTTCATTAATCGCTGTATACGACTTGCTAGATCACAAGGAGCTTGCACGCTTCTTCTGAGATTAGTCCACCGTTTTTGCTCAGGCCTTTTGCTTGTGAGTCTTCTAGCCCTAAATTGGTATATAACTGGCTCAGTGTTCTGTTGGATTGTAGGTAAACCGCTTACTGGAAATCAAATGATTACTGTGGGAAGAAAACAAAGGAGGGCTACATCTTGCCACTTTCGCGTCCCACCCGCCCGGATTTCATTCATCTTTTTTCATCGCACCACATTACTGGGAGACCCTGAATACACAGGGTGGCTGCCACTGTGTTGCAAAACCAGGCACAAAGCGATGAGGGCTTGTAATAGAGAGCATAGTTTAAAATGAGTACTTTTTAAGTAGATATTTAACAATTTCTCAGGTCATGTTGCTAACACAGCATAATGAGAAGAAATGACACAGTTGAACTTGTATTCATACTCTCCTTCCCACCACCCTCTGTTTCCCTCTGTCTGTTTACCTCCTGTGAGACTCGACCCAGACTGGCTGACTCAGGTTTTAAACATTTGTCTTCTGATGGTGGGAATATTGCCATTTATGAAATACACAATTAATCTTATTTCAGTGAAGTCCAATGAATGGGTCGAAGAACATCACAGCGGTAGAGGTTAGTATTGCAGACATCTGGATGTTAAAGTAACAACAGCGAGAGAAATGTGACTAACCCTCGCATTTCATATTTCAGGCATCTCAAAGTTTAATCTGAGAGGAATGTTGTTGATTTAGAAGAACTGAACTCCACGGGTATAGAATAAGAGAGGACCGAAACAGTGCAAACCCACGGTCGTACCATTTTGGTCCACACATCCTCATGAGTAGGCTGACACACACACGCACACACACATACACACAAGCTACACCCTCACTGCCAAAAATCCTTAACTCATCAGTCATTCCCGGCACAATTACATATGATGACCAATAGGTTAATGACGTAATTGTGTTGTATTTAACGCATTATTAATTTATGGTCCTTCATCAGGACCCTCTGTTTACCGGGAGAGTATAATATTATCAAAGAGATTAGGGTGTGTGTTTGGGAGAGGGTTTATTTTCATGTTTGTTAGCATTGTGAGTATTTGCTTGCATCAGCATTAACATTTGGACTCTTCCTCTAACACACTAAAATCGTAAGCCATGTGTGCACATGGCTCGTGGGAATTTTTGTCCTAAGGGCAGAAACGCTTTTGATTGGTTCAATCTGACAACCAATCGCAAGACAGGAGAGAATTGTGGAGGCGAGGCCAGACAAATAATGATTTAGGCCGCTCAGCCCTGGGACCAGGAGAATGTTACTTTAGCCCTGGGACCAGAAGAGTGCCCGAAAGTGCCCGATAGATTGTGCCCGGTAGATTGACGAACACAGAGATTGTGAAATCCGTCAGCAACACGCAAGCTCTGTGTTCGCCAATCTACTTATCGAGTCTTAAAAACAAAATGGCGTCGACGGGTGATCTACTGACGGTATTGTGTGTATAAAATGTCATTTTTAATAAACAATCTGTACACTTACAAAGTTCTCAATGCCTCGTTTTATATGTTAAGACCCTTATTATACTACCAATGAAGTGTCGGGCTACTTTTAGCCTTTTAAGTGGTTTAAAATAGCGATTAAGTTTTTACCATAACAAATGCCCCCATCATTCCAAGTTTATAGCGTTTTGATAGAATCGGCTAAAAACAACCAACTGAAGAAAGCGTCTATATACAATTTTTGTGCTCCAAAACGAACGTTTCAACTCGTTATCATACAAAACATATCCCAAATCCATTTTACACCAGAATTACCCTTTAACTGCCCCCAGACAAATGATGATTAGGGTTAGGGTTAGCCTAGGGTTACCCTAACCCCAAATAACCATTGTTTTTTAATATAAGTACAGTAAAGCTTAATTAGCTTTACTAGCAGTCTAGCTATCTTAACATGTATCACACATTTAAGCTAGCACACATGTGCTCAGCTATCTTAACATGTATCACACATTTAAGCTAGCACACATGTCATCACACATAGCTGCACATAATATACTCCATTTCACAGAAAATATGTAATCACACATAGCTGCACATACTATGCTCCATTTCACAGAAAATGTGCTCAGCTATCTTAACATATATCACACACTTAACCTAGCACACATGTAATCACACATAGCTGCACATACTATCACACATAGCTGCACAAACTATGCTCCATTTCACAGAAAATTGCTCACCTTGCTCCAAACTCAATGACGGTGGATTCAAATGGTGGCTCGTTCTGTTGTTGAGTTTAAAATTCGGTGGCCCCGCCGCCACAATTCTCTCCTGTCTTGCGATTGGTTATCAGATTGAACCAATCAAAAACGTTTCTGCCCTCAGCACAACATTGAGTTAAGAAAATTCCCACGAGCTCCACATGTGGGCTGGGTGTGTTTGTTTCCCCGTCCATAGCCCTGTTTACTTACAGTGTGTTTATGCCTGAGCACAAAGGCAGGCTTTGTTATTGCTAAAATAAGAACAAAATAATATACAAAAATCCAATGATATGCTAAATTGCACTGGGGCAGCCAGCTCAAAACAGCTAAGCTAAATAGATCAGCCAATGCAGGCTCATCAAGTAATCTTTAATACAGCGAGTCAAAGAAAATGTATAAACGTGCTAACAAATTGTTCCTGACAATGACCTCCTTATTTTCATATATATTTTCATATACTTGTGTATTTGTATGATTTTGCTATGAAAAAATCTGATCTCAATGAAAAAAATACAGATCAGAGAATTTGTAGAAATGATCATGCAACTGTCCATCCCCAAAGCTATGGAATAAAAACATGAAGTTGCTTCCCTGAGAGACACATGATTCATCCCATGTATATTCATTCAGGTGTTTGCAATGCTGATTTGGTTTTAGCGATGCTAATTTGTAAATACTATACCTTTGCTACATTAGCTACATTTGATTAATTGTTTCTCCACAGCATGCATTAGTGCATGCTGTGGAGTAACATGCACGCTTCACCTAATCTGGGCCTGGTGGTGAAATATGCAAAACATGGCCCAATGCTGCCTTAATTCAAAGTGGAGAAACAACTTGGAAGCTGGTTAACCTTGAGTGCAAAGAGCGCATTAGAACAAATACAAACAAAGAGAATTGAAGAAAGAGCATGGAAGAACAAAAGGAATGAAGAAGGAAGATACTGGGGCACTTCAAGGCCCGCTTTGAAACAAATACTTGAGGTAGGAGGCATCAGACCTTTACACTGATCAAAGAGATTAAACACACATAAAGTGGTATATTGAACCAATGGTGTGAACAGAAATACTGATAAAGAGGAGATGCGGCTCAGAACTTAAAACCAAATGAAACCAAATTCAAGATTTTAGCAAGGTTAACATTAGATAGTGGCTTTTTCCTGTGTCTGTGTCCAGTATTACTCTGTTTTGACCGGGGCTGTAATGCATCAGTGGTGCGTCTCTGATGGCCCATGCCACTAAACACGTTTTTAACTAACGAGAGAGAGAGGGTTAGAGAGAGGGCCAGAAAGCACTTACAAGGGATATATCAACTTGTTATCTTGAACCAGTTTAGGGAAGGGAAGTAAATGTTCCCTTGGTGCAAGGAGCTTGTAATCCTTCTTTGGAAACAAAACTTATTTGTTTGACTGTGATTTGTTTGTCAGGGTTTAGGCAAAATCCATGATCTGTCCATTTCAAATGGTTATCTTATTTCCGGAATACGATATAATTTATGCAAACTATATACAAATATATTACATTTATATACAATATAGGTATATATTATATAGTAATGTACAATATATGTATATAATATAGTGAACTGTATGAGTTATAATGGTTAAAGTGATTCATATTTCAACAATCATCCTTAAAAATTCATTAATAAAAAAATATTAAAAGAAAGATAGCTTCCTAAGTATACATTATATCACCCTGGGTAACGGCAAGAGCTCCTAGAAAAATGTGCAGGACAGCTTATTTCCCTGTATAACAGTGTATGTTGAATTGGGCCGGGTTGTAACAAAATGCTGATGCAGAGTAACCTCATGCTGCCAACCGCGCTGCTTTCTGAACTCCTGGTTGTCGTGTGACGATGGAGAGAAACAGCCGCCTCACTCTTCGATGCCTGTCCTCTGGTGGACCCACTGCATTGCCCCATGTTTGTGAATGAGTGACTCCCGGTGTTACAGTACAGTGGGCTCTATCCCTGCCATGCACAGCCTGGTTTGTAGGTACCACATCAGTCACCAGGGTTGAAAAATGCCAATCGCTATGCATTATTCATCTTCCACAATGAGCATGCTCTTTCACACACGCATGCTCTGTCACACACACACACTGAGACACACACACAAACACATACATAGTGAGGCATGATCACGATAAATAAAAAAGACTGCGAGGATGGAGAAGAAATCAGAAGTTCAAATGACGGCCTGACTCGATCCCTGACAGAGTGGAAACGTGTCAGAGGTTGTTGTTATTCTTTATAGGGGGGCTCTTGGCTATCCGGGCAATGCACAGCACATCAGTGAAATGTTTAATATGTAGCACAAGGTATTGTCACTCTATGCTTAGAGCTATACTTGACTCACTAAAGTCCTGCCTGGTAGGCAGAAATCTGGCCTGGCCCCCATCCCACTGGTTTAAGCTGACAGCCTTTAAAACATGCGAGCAGAGGGGTGTTGTCACTCCCATCCATGTTAGCTGCTGGAGCTAAGGGCTTTCTAGGTCTAAACACTGTTCCCCGTAACAGGACGCGCCATCACCCGGCCAGCCGGGGGAGGGCTCAAAAGCTGCTTGGCGTCTGGTTGAATATGCTGGCTGGTGGTGATGCAGCAGCTAATATTAATGTGCAGGCATAAGGCGGGTGGCTCCAGGTGCCGAGGCTGCCAGCCGCAACGCCCAGGGAAATCCCTGCTGCTGACCTTTCACTGACAGAATGAGAGCTGACAGGAAGAGGCACATGATAATGAGGGGCTGCATCTAGCCCCACTCCCCCAGAGAGATAGAGAAAGAGAGAGAGAGAGAGAGAGAGAGAGAGAGAGAGAGAGAGAGAGAGATTTAATAAAAAGCCCAGAAAAAAAATTATATTTAAAAAAAGGAGAGTAGGACAGGAGAAGACATGCAAATAAGGGAGAGGCATTATACAGGCTGAGAGGTGGTGTTCTCTGTGGTCCTAATATGACTAAAGTGGTACCCGTCTTGAACTCCTAATGAGGAACAATGCAAGAGGAGGCGAGCTGGCATGTGAGCACAAAGGTAATCACAAGCGGAGCAAAGGGGAAAGGGAGAAAGTTGGTGCCATGCAGTGTCCAGGTGATTGGACAACACAGCAGCAGCAGGAGGAGGGGAGAGCTGAAAGCAGGGAGGAAGAGAAGGAGCAGGAGACGGGCAGCAGGAGGAGGGAAAGGTAGAGGAGGAGACTGTGAGTGCTGCATTGTGATTTGCTCACAGCAGTGTTGGCCAGGCTGCAATTTAACGCTCTGTCAGCTCGCAATCAGGGGCTGTATATGCATGCAGTGTGTGTATATGAGTATATGTGTGTATGCAATTGTGAACATGCTATTTTTGTGCATGTAACATAACGTGTTTGTGTGTGTGTGTGTGTGTGTGTGTGTGTGTGTGTGTGTTTACAAATGAAAGGGAGGAAGGGGAGAAGGAGTTTAGTCAAGCAAATAAATGAATAGAAGAGTAGATGGCAGCGAGGGGCCTAGTGGCTCCCTTTGGCAAAGATTGTGTCTCTCTCTCGCTCGCTTGGAGCATTGTCGCTCAGCCAGGGTGCCGCCGTAAGACAGATGAGGGCATAGGAGAAGGCTAAGAGAGTAGGACGGGTCGTCTGAATAAGCAGTATGTTAGTGGAAGTCATTGAGCGGAAATCGGAGGAAACGACACATGAATCCAACGACAAAAATAAACCAAGGTAGAGAGAAGGAAAGGGTTGGAGAGACTTTTGGAGGGGACAGAAATAGTGAGTGCAGTGGATTGTGGTAGAGGAGACAAAGAGAGATTTTTAAGAAAACAATTATCACTTACTTTATTTACATAATTTTAGTTTTTACATTTCAACAGTTCAAACAAAGTGCTAATGCTTTAAAATCCCCAGTATGTTTAGAAAAATAGCTTATCTAATAAAAACTTGTGCAAACACCAACTCCTCATCAACGACTGAACAGACAATGTCATTAAAAGCGTCCAAATCTCCAATGTATTTATAAAATCTAAAATCTAGCCAGAGTTTCGCTCTAATATTGACCATCCACACTGCCTTTGCCTCCTGCCCTTCCCTGTTCTCCACTCCTGTGAAATATTTCTGTAAGAACTGTAGTCTAATAGTGGCTGTCCGGCTGGCCGGGTGGACGAGGCCCTGTCCCCCCTCCTCTCTGGTTAAAAACATCACCCCTTGTGGCACCCAGTGTAGACCATCCAAAAAAAATCAACCATTTTTCTCTGTAATTGGGCAAGTAGGTTTGGAGGTGGGTCTACACAGGTTAAACGGTGCCACAGTTGTAAACTGTTAAGGAGGGGTTCCAGGGAGAGTGTGTAGAGCATGCCGGACAGGGCACAGCCCTGCCTGACGCCCCTACACACCCTAAAAGGAGAACACAGACCGCCGTTAAATTTCAGCACACTCTCAACATCACTGTACAGCACCTTGATCTTGGCTATGAAACTAGCGCTGAACCCAAATTTCCCCATAACTTTCCAGAGGAAGTTGTGTTCAACACGGTCAAATGCCTTTTCCTGGGCTAGAGAAATCAGACCAGTGCTATACCCCAATGAACTGGAGATGTCCAAAACATCCCGAATGAGGTGGACATTGTCCACCATGGACCTGCCAGGCACACAGTAGGTCTGTTCCGGTGGACCAGATGCTCCATAGCTACCCCCAGCCTGGAGGCAAAGAGTTTGGACAGAAGCTTGTAATCCACACACAGTAGAGACACAGGGTGCCAGTTTTTAATGTCCTGCAGATTACCTTTTTTTGGGAGCAGCGTGATTACAGCTCTCCTGCAGGACATGGGCATTAAACCAGAGGCCAGACTTTCATTAAAAACATCTAAAACATCTTTAGCAGAGATATCTCAGAAGGCCTTATAAAATTCCACACTCAGGCCATCTATGCCGGGAGCCCGCCGCCCTTGCATGCCCTGCAGAGCGGCTAGCAGCTCCTGCATTTGCAATGGCCTATTGAGCTGTGCACTTGTCTCCTCAGAGACCTGAGGCAATCCGTTGCAGAACCCCTCCACCTGAGCTTCCCGCTCCTCATACTCACTGCTATAGAGTGATGAATAAAATTGCACAGCTCGCCTTTGTATCTGGCTGGGTTCTGTTAGTGTTTGCCCTGTGTCTGCTAAAAGTGAGTGGATTACCCGCTTCTGCCCACTCCTCCTCTCCAGGCCGAAAAAATAGCTAGTGGGAGCATCCATCTCCGCACTGGCTTGAAACCCGGACCTGACCAGTGCACCCTGTACTTTAACATCCAACAGGTCGGCTAATGCTAGCTTTTTGATCTTGAGGATTTCAATATATCCTCGATCTGCTGTGGACTCGCTCAAACTTTCTAGTTCCACTATATCAATCTCCAGGTCATTCATAGATCTGGTGATGTCTCTGCTGACATTGAGGGTGTGCTGTTGACATAAAAGTTTAATCTGAGTCTTACCATGGTCCTACCACTATCTAATACTGATAAAATCACCCTTCCTCTGTCTACAAACATCCCAGAAATACATAAGAACCTCTTTAAAATGTTTATCAAATGCTAAGATTGAATTAAAATGCCAATAAGCGCTTTTAGGTTAAATATTCTGAACAAAAACATTACACAAAACTAAAGAATGATCACTCAAACCAGAAGGAACAATGCTGCACATTTTAAAAATATTAAAATGATGCTTTAAAAAATAAATACGGTCTAGCCTAGCTGAGGAGATCCTACTCTCTCTGAGGTGGGACCAGGTGTACTGATGGCAGTCCGCATGTGTCCTCCTCCACACGTCCACCAGGCAATGAGAGTAGACCAGATGCCTCAGAACATGTTGGGAAACTGGATGCGGCTCTGCATGGTTGCAACCTAGCGCAGCGTTTTCAGTACAGTTAAAATCCCCCCCAAAGAATAAAAAATTGTCCGAGGCACAGCCATTTAAAACATCAATAACTTTTTATAAAAACAGCTTCCTCTCTGTACCGATTGTTGGAGCATACAAATTGATAAAAACAGCAGTAAAAAGGTCGAACCGTGCTCTTATTAAAAGCAACCTCCCCTCGATAAAATGCTCGACCTCCAGTGAGACTGGAGTAAAAGACTTGGAGAGGAGGAAGCCAACTCCTCCACTCAGAGAAGTGTTGTGACTTAAAATGACTTCCCCCTCCCACTCTCTCCTCCAGTCTGCCTCATTGGTGCTGTCACTATGTGTCTCTTAAAAAAAAAACATATTGATGTATAAAATACATCAATATGTTTCATTTTGGCCGTCTCATAAATACTTGCTATTTTTCTTTGTTCTCTGGCTCCATTTACATTTAAACTTCCCACTCTAAAATTATCCATAAGTAAGAAATGAAGAACACACATTGGAGTTCTTCCCATCTTCATCCTTGTTCATTTGTCGTTTAACTTTAGGCAAAAGTTTCCTTAATCTAAAAACCTCCAGATCAGTGAAGCCAGACTCATCTTTTTGGTTCATGTGGAGTCTGGCCGAGGTATAAAACAAATTTAAAACAGCGAAATGCTCTTCCATTTAAACTCCTTTAGCATTTTTGGTTTTGGCTAAAAACGCCTGTATTAGTTCTACAGAGTAAAGTCTTTTCTGCTGACTGTTGCTTAATTTAGAACTAGATATGTCACTGCTGTTAGAGACACACTCATCACTTTCGCTTTCCTCTCTCTGCCCCTTTACTATCTGTCTGTCCTCCTCCACCTTACTACTCTTTGCTTCCTGCTTAGTTGCTCTAGAATTTCTCCTTTGTTTAGAAGTAGTTTTTTCCTTCACTGCCTCCTCTTCCTCCTCCTCCATCTCAGCCTCCTCCACCTGTTCCCCCCATGAAGGCTTATTGCTCCCCATGACTGTCTCCTCTGCCTGTTCCCCCCATGTAGGCTTACTGCCCTCCTCTGTCTGTATTTCCTCTTCCTCCTCTGACATACCCTCCTGCGTTTCACTGACGCCACAAATATTTATCTGCACTTCACTCACCCTTTTTCCAGCTATTTCCTCCCCCACCTCACTTTCTACCACATCATCACCCAAAACCTCTCTCCCACTTGCCTGATCATTTTCGGTCACACCGTGCACATCATCCATATCACCCCCCTGTGCTCCAGGTTGGACACAGCAGCGGCGAGAGGTGGCGCGCTCCGCGGCACCGCTATTGGCCGCTCAGATGCCGCAGCCCGGGCTGCAGCAGATGAGATCTCCGCCGCAGCCACAGGCTGCTGGGCAGTGCCTTTCCGCTGCTCTGCTGCAACTGGCGGAACAGCGGAAAGCCCCGCCACAGGGCCGGGTGTCACCCCCCGGCCAGGCAGAGCCGGATCCCCTTCTCTCGGACAGGCTTTCACGGTGTGTCCCTCATCGTTACATCGAAAACACTTCATAGCCGACGAGGTGGCAAATATCACGTAGTCATAATCATCTACTTTAACATGGAATCAGAGTTTGAGCTTCGCATATCGATTGTTAAGGATCATAAACAGCTGTCTACGGTGAGACACTACGTGTTTCAGCAGCTGAGATCTACATCCAGACATTATCTTTTTAATGGGAGACACCACCTTCCCATGTCTGGAGAGCTCTGCTAAGAAATTTGTCGGTTATGAATGGAGGGACATTGGACAGGATAACCCTGGTGGATGGCTGTGTCAGCGGCACCACCTGCACAAACATTTGTTTCACCGTGATGCCTGTCTCGACGACGTGGTTCACCTTCTCTACCTGATCCATGAAGATGACCACGGCACTGTTCATCCGAGCAGCCGACCTCACGCTGCCGTGCCCCACCTGCTCTCCCACCGCAAGCCCAATATCTTCCATGCTGCACGGAAAGCTCGCGTTAACTTTAATGCCATGTTTCCGCGTGAGGTGGCCAAAGGTGACTCCATTTACCATGGCGTCTGAAAGACGCCGACCGGCGAGACACCGGCAGGAGGGAAAAAGAAAAGCACAAACACACAAACTACCAATAAACTTAAAGTGAAAACTATACCCAATAAACCACATTAAATTAAATGAAATTACCACGGAACAAACGCTCAGCGTCTCACCCCACACCACGACTCACTCCCAGCATGCTGCAGAGAGAGAGAGAGAGAGAGAGACTTAAGAGAAGGGGGGAAATGAGAGTGAAGTGGAGGAAATTACACTGCGATTATGTTGGATATTTGAACAAATAAAGAAGACAAAGGTTAGGGAGGAGAACATGGCCGAAGAGGCCCTGGAAAGAGACAATGCAAGCGAAGGAGAGAATGAAGAATTTATGGGTTGAAAATACATTTAGGGCACACTCACACTAGTCCATCTGTACCGTGCCCAAGTCCGTTTGACACCTGTACCATGCTCAATTATAATTGTGTGCTCACACTAGTGTTGACTCGTTCGCGAACGAATCAGTTCGAATGAACGAATCGTTAAGACGAACGAACTGAACTGGTTCCTCTCTCTCGTTCACCTCGTTCGTGTCGTTCGCCTCGTTCATCTCGTTTGCCTCGTTCGCCTCGTTCGTTCTCAGAGTCGACTCCTCCCAGACCCACTAGTCGCTGAATCGCTGACAGTTCGTTCACTCACTGTGTGAGTTGTGAGGAGGGACCGACTGAGAGACGTCACGACTCACGAGGGCCAGCCAATCGTATGCTGTTCTAGGACTGAGTCTAGGACGCTTTCGTTGAATTTTAGTCAATGAGAGACAGAAATCAACAGGTTTAATGGGGAAAAAACAAATGGGCTTAGTGAGCGAGCTATCTATTATTCACATTGGCCATCTGTTGCATGGACGTATTTAAAGGATGCATTGTACATATTTATAATTCGAAATTCGTCCCAGCCTTTATACCACATTTTTCACAACCTACCAGCTCTCGTTGTGAAGACTACTCACCGCGCAATTTGTTTCAATGGACATCGCGACAGTATACTTTCAACATAAAGTGTACATATTTATAATTTGAAATTCGTCCCAGCCTTTATACCAGAAACTCTAGAGTCTATAGTGTAGCGACCCTGGGACATTTAAAGAGTTTGTGTGTTATGTGTTGCATTGTATTTCGTTGTCCGTTATGCCAGTTGTTCTCTGTGCATGCATTGGATGTTCTTCTTGTCAATCAGTGTGGGGGGCGAATCATCAGGTCAGCTGGGGGAGGGCCTTGGGAGAACAGGAGGGTGGGGGCTTGCACGTTGAAGGGACCGGGTTGGGGGGTTGCCCGGGTAACCGGTTGTTGTTAGTGTGGCTTTTTGCCATTGGTTACGGGTTTTCAGTGACCTGGTTTGTCACCGGCGAGGTCATTACAATAGCGTATAACTGCGTTGTCTGATGACAGTTTAATGCATTTTTCACAATTAACCAGCTCTCGTTTTGAAGGCAGTGTTAATTTTGGCAGCTAGATTTAGTCTTTGGCTGCACAGGGTTCTGTTTATGGGAGCCTAAAACACCCGGGACACCCACCATCATTGCTAAATCAAGTCTATTATTTTGCTGATATGTCAAACATCCAATAATCAACTACACCCCCCATCCCACTGCGTTTGGTTAAAGTTGTAATGTTGACGTATGAGAATAAGAACGAGGGAGGCGCTGAGTCTGAGCCGTTCATTCCATGATTCTACCGGAAACTCGACTGAACCAGAAACTCGACTGAACGAATGAACTAACTAACGAACGAGGGGCTGAGTCTGACTGACTCAGAGAACCGTGTATGATTCGATTCACCGCTACCGGAAACTCGACTGAACGAACGAACGAACGATTCGCGAACGAATCCTCTTGGAGAACTGAATGACGCGAACTGGTTCGCGGAAACAAATCAATAAATCCATCTCTAGCTCACACTAGGCAATCTCAACTGGGCCTGAGTACGGTTGCCTCTTGTACATACGTCCTCACATCGTAATACGTCATCACCAAGGGTCCGCTGCTTAGTAGTACAACACAAAAAACACAATTGACACTTTACTGACTTTGTTGCTTATTTGGAGCCGTTCTACTCAGATACAGCCCTCTCTCACTGAGCGTTTTTACACTGCCAAATAGGCCGTTTTATGCACACCTTTTTCGCGGCACGGTCTGTGCGTTAACACTCCTCGAGGTAAATTGCCTGCTTGAGCTAGAACCCAAATTTTCCCTCCCGGACCCTGCACACATTGGCGGTTTACTGGATTTCATTCTGTTGTAAATGTGACAGCTTCGCGGTTCCGGGGGGGGTTGGGTAGTGGTGTTGCTGCGCTGTCTCCACAGAGACAACGCAGCGATATGATCATAAGCAGTTCGAACTGGAGAGAAAGTGAAATCCGCGAGTTGCTGATCATGTGAGAGAAGGTGATGCAGTCATATTAAACAAAGACATTAGGTTGGTGTGAGCTACGAGAGAGACGCATAGGAACTGTCCTTATGAGGCTTTTGTCGGGATAAAGAACAAGTGGTCAGCAAAATAAAGAATATGTTGGCGTTTTTGCTCTTGTAAATAGTTAATCGCGTTTGTAGCCTACACTCTGACATGAACTTATTCTTGCATGCGGGTGTCTTCATTCATAAAAAAATAAAAACATTCGGGAGTATGCAAATTATTCTAAAGAGATCTGGACTCTGTGCGCAGCCCCACCTTCTCCAGTGAACCAAGAAAGCCTGCGTCGTGACGAACGGGGAATTTTTGATCAAAAAGTTGTGCCCGTGTCGGATCATTATCATCTGTACCGTGGCCTGAGCACACCTCCGAAAAGTGTGCTCAGGCCATGGAATTGAACTGTACTTGAGCACGGTTGGCGTGTTCACACTTGCCAACCAATCTAGAGTTGAGCATGGTACAGGTGTGAAACGGACTTGGGAACGGTACAGATGGCCTAGCGTGAGTGCGCCCTTATATGGACAGCAGGGTAACGGAGTGCAGTGGAAGAGAGGAGGGCACAATGCCAAATGGAGAGGAGAGGGGATTAGAGTGGAGGGAGAGATGAAGAGGAGGACCAAGAGAAAAGGAGCAGAGATTGGACAACACAAGGAGTATCCTTTTCATCCTGAGGATTTAAGAAAAGGTTGAGATAGGGCAGGAAGTGAAGTGGGATTGGATAAATAGAAGAAAAGACGGCCATGCTATGGACTCAAAAAACTTCTGACAGTTAAAGATTCACGTGATTTAATTTGAGGTAATCGATCAGCCCTGAGAAAATGGAAACACATAAGCTTTGACCCATCATGCACCAATCTAACGTTTTATGAATGCAACAGTCGGTAAGATCTCAAGGGTTATCAGATATCAGAACTGAACTGAACTGAACTGTTGTGTAAGGGACGTCCTCTATGGTTAATTTGAAACCTCTCCATAATAAGTGTCCAGAAGTGATTCAAATGATTCAAAAGATTAAGGCCTAATGCTACAAAAGATAATATCTTATATATCGTATACGTTCACACATGCTACCCAGTTTTCCTTTCTCTTGACTTGCAGTCATTTTCTAATCCCTGTGCATTGCAGAATATGAATTTAGCCTACTTAATCTGATCATATAATCTGGTGTGTCAGTGCTCAGATGGAAATCCCTCAGACTGATCTAACCGCATAGGATTAGACACATCCAACACACTAATACCTCAATCTTAACACAATTTCCTTCTCTATCACACACACACACACACACACACACACACACACACACACACATATACACATCCGTAATGCATTTATTTATATCTACATTGGGACAACAATTGTGAAGGCCATACATTTGACAGATTCCAATCCTAGATTTGTGTGGGGCTGAGGGGAAACTCCTTGTCAACAACAACGATGCAAAGAGGGCCCACACAGAATGCTCTGCCTTCTACAAGCATTTCACCAAGCTTCATACAGTCAGTGCGGCAGGCTATCCATCACCACTTCTTTGTCTGTAAAAAAGTCTGTGTCTGAATGTCATCGGTTTGTCTGAGTCCGTTTTTCTGCCTTTCTGCTTGTCTGTCCGTTAAGCTGGATGTATGTCCGTCTGCCTGCCTCTCGGTTTGCTTGTGTGTGTTTCAGTTTGTCTGTTTCTGTCTGCTTGTCAGTCAGTCTTCCTGGCTTTGGGTTTTTCTGTCAGTCTATCAGTCTGGCTAACATTCCGTGTTGGTTTGCATGGCTTGCTTGTCTGTCTGTCTGTCGGTCTGTCTGTTCATACATTTAAAACAACAATCCAATTCAAAATCATCAGGCACTTCAAATTCATCAAATCCACCATCCATGGACTTTTATTTTGGTTTTTCAGTGGTATCACCAGGGGGGTATACCACGAACCTCGCTGAACATACCCAGGCTTTCTTGGGAAAACCTGGCTCGACAGAGACGCAACTCGCAATCAGAGTTAAATGGTACCACGACGCTCACTTTAGATTCAATTAGTCGAACCAGGTTTTCCGCGTTAGGTTCAATGCGCGTTCACATAAAAGGGGCGTTTATCGCGTCATTTGACTCACCCTTATGCAAAATGAATCAAGCGAGAGCGATGTATTTCACCCAAGACGAGCAGTGTATTATTTATGAATTCCTACGAGGAATTCAAAGTCAAAATCACAGCCAAGGGGAACACGGTTGCCCATAATAAGGCTAGGGTGGCGTGCTGGCAAAAAATAGCCGACCGTGTTAATTCGTAATTGAAAAGATTCTGCATATTGTCTAACAAAATATCATGTCAGGTCATGTATCATCATGCCTTTCACCCCTATAGATGTGGTGCCAGCACGCTCCTACGAACATGGGGCCAAGTCAAAAATAAATATAAAAATATTATTCAATGTGGTAAGTTGTAAGAGTCCATTTGAATAATTTCAGGTGAATCTAGCCTATGATTTGCAATGGCCTAGGCTCCAACCTTTAATCTCATGTTGATTACCTGTAGCAAATAAACAGAAAACCCAAATAAATACGACTGAGTGGGGGACCGATCCACCGCCCTTCACCACTTCGGACGAGCTGGCTCTTGCCAATAACGAAGGCCGGCCGATGATGGTAGGAGTGGAAGGGGGGATATCCTCTGACCCCACTGCCTCGACATCCAAGGCGTTTGTGATGAGTATGTATTCATGTATTGGCAATGGACATAAATAATTGTCTTGCTAATCAAATGTGAAATGATTGAGTGTAAATTAATTGTCATTTTTAGTTGAAGGTACAAACATTATTTTGGAGGAGCCGCCAACAATCAATCTCCAATCAGAGGTATATAACTATCAAAGCAAAGTGTCAGTATTCTTCTAAATGTTACATTTTTGGAAAGAATGTCCTATATTAGGTTTCCCTGATTCTTTCAGGAGACTCTGTTGGCCTGTGACTCCAGGGCGACTATGGAGGTGATTTTTCTTAACAATTCTCAGCTATAATATGAATTTGTAGAATAAAAAATGCCTAGGCCTTATTGTGTCACTGACATAGCAGTTATGTAAGGGATAATGGACAACACGGCACTTGACTATCCAAGGTTAATGTACGTTGAACGTGGGGCCACCTTTGAACTTTCTAAAGAGCCATCACAATGGGAAACTCAACCGAGCAGTGCTGTAACTGTTTCACATGACTCTTCCTTTTGACCATTTATTCTATAGAGGGAAATGGCATTGGATGGGCCATCCACCTCCACCTCAACCTCCTCAAGGCCTTCTTGAGAGACAGACAAGGTTTTTATTTAGGTTATTCCTTTTGTAAGGTGCGCCACAAGGCTTTGACCATGGTAACTGAATTACGATTTTAACCCATAATTTCTTTAGATTGGAACAGACACTATAAGGGCGCTGTACAAGTGCAACTTGGAGCTTGGAGGAAAAATTGAAGATCGAAATCCAGCTCCTTGAGAGGGTGGGCTATTATTTTTATTACCTAGATTTTCTTTGGTTAAGCGCAACTGACTACTGAAATAATGTTTTTTTTCTACTTTCACAGCAACTGCATGGCGATGTGACGGCTAATAAATAAAATAATTGAACATGAGCAAATGTTTTTCTGTCTATTGTATTTATTGAACAAAAGTCACAATGAAGTTAAATGAGATTATCAAATGGAATGACACGTTATCATTCATACCAAATGTAGCCTACTTAATAAGCAAAAACTAGACCAAGTGATCTAAAGAGTTTTATTGACTCACTCAGTGTGTGGGTTGAATATGAAATTTACGGAACACCACAGATTAGGGAATTGTAAACAGGATGTCACTTAGGACCCTGCAAGTGTAATTGAATGTAAAGTAAGTGGAACTAAACTAAAATCATTTCTGATATGAATGTTGACATTCTGTGGGCAAGACCTTGCAAAATCAAAATTAAAAAGAAATAGGCTACAAAAGAGAACATGCGTCAATTTGGGTTAATCCCGTTAAAGAAATCGTGTGATTATCGCATTGATTTGCCCAGCCCTAAAAAAAAAAAAAAACGCATCCTTCCAAGAGGAAAACTAAATTAAACAAAAAAACTGGTTAGAGATGGCCCGTCTCTAACCATCTCTATCCTCACCCGGCATGTGCTTAAGGCCCCGTTGAACCGGGCCTCCGATTGACTCTGTGGGTCACCGTACGGTGTCATTAGGAACGGCATGCAGGCATACCCTCTGTCCCCAACAAGAATTCCATCATAACAGACTATTAGAAAGAACATAATGTGATCAGTGCCTTAATCAACATTTACAGTTAGTGATCTTGTGTATTGCGCCACACCTTGCTGAAACACTCGGCAAAGACTTGACTCCCGAAAAATACAGGAGTCATGGACTGAGCCAGGCCATTTGGCATCCACACTGGTAACCATAAGTTGATGGTCACAAGTCATCTGAAAACGGCATTTCTGTTACAATAGTTGGGCCATTATGAAGCATATAACAAAGTTTTAGTACGCTACCTGCATGCAATTTCACTTCCCACATGATATAGCCCAGATAATAGACCTACTTTACCTGCACATTGATGCTATGGGTTGACTTTCTGTTGACAAAGTCAGCCTCATCCCCTAAAGGTCCAGTGATAGGGACATGAGTGCAGTCAATTGCTCCAATCAGTTTGGGGAATCCTATAAAGGGATTCTGTAGAATGTGACAAATGCAAACGTGTACACACTGGGCATTATTCTGTAACCTTTAGTGAATAAGTCCTATTCCATATGACATAAGAATTGGGACATTTTAAGCTACACATAAATGCACATCACTTGGGAGACGAATCCCGCACGCAGAAATTCAAGACTGACGTGCTACCTCCACTCAGGAGGTTTTATTTTACCTGAAAGTGTGTAAAATCCTTCCTTGACAATTTGACTGGGCAAGAAGCTGGGAAACGCCACGAACATATTAAGCAAAGTATTGAGCGCAGCTACAACCTTGCGAATAGCAAGGCACATCGCATTTTTGCCAATATGTTCTGCATCACCAACTGCATGTAAATATGTGCCCGTGGCAAAAAATATCAGTGAAACACAGACACACTGCGCAACAGTAAGTGCACGGCTTCTTTGTGTAGCATTGCCTACATACGGTCCAACAAGGACGATCAAATAACGAATACTCTCTGATGAGAATCTTTATCTCTCATAAAGAATATCGCCAGACAATGCCAAGGGATCGGTTCTGTCCCGAAAGAACCTCTGTCTCCGGAGAGACGCCTGTACGATTAGTGCGCCGAGGTCCACGGGAACACCCACAAATGGTGACGCCATTGTCGGAGGAGGGGCTAGGAAGCTGCGCACACCGATTTAAGAATACGCTGATTTAGACTACGCTGAAAACCTGCTCCCGACCAGGTTTGGTTGCGAGCATAAGTCACCGTGGTGATACAGCGACGCTAAAAGAGATCGACTTTCGTGGTTAGCTAACCCAGGCTTTGAGCTCAACATACCTCGCTAACCCTCTAATCGAGGTTCGTAGTACAGGCCCCTGGGCTTGAACTTCCTGTGTTTGTTTGTAGTCTTCAGTTGCTATGTGTTTATGCTTACTGTCCCGTATTAGCCCTTATGTATTTCCTGGTTTGTGTTTTGTGATTCACCTTCCGTTCTTTGTTGTCATATCCATGTGCTTCAGTTTGGTTTCCTTTGACTTGTGATTCTGTGTCTCTGCCCCTCACCCGAGTCCCGCCTACTATCCTCGTCATTACCTTGTTCCCTGCCCACCTGTGTCTTGTTAGTCACGTGTATTTAAGTCCTTGCCTTGGTTCAGTTCCTTGCTCGATCATTGTTTCTGTTGCGCGTGCACCTTGTGCTTCATGTATCCAGAGCTTCGAGTGAGTAAAACCTGTCGTTTGGAAAATAATCTTTTTGTTGTGCATTTTGGGTCCTCAATCTTAGCAGCAGGCATGACAGTTCAGTCGAATAGTCTTTCTTTCTTTCTTTCTTTCTTTCTTTCTTTCTTTCTTTCTTTCTTTCTTTCGTGCTTCAATGCTACCGGACCGCCCGCGTCTCCTTATCATCCATAGAGGAAAGGGATTTATTGATCTTTGCGGTAAAAAGTGTTGATTTATCTTATTTACAGTGTAAACGATGTTGCACAGAGCCCTACCGGAGCGGCAGGATGCAGGGGCGCCAGCACACTGCAGATTTATCATCCTGCCACATTGTCGGGGTACACAAACATGTACACACTTCTGTCAGGCACTCAAACACAGTGACTAATCATATACAGGCTTTAGGGGCTAATTTTTCATAGTAAACAGTCAACATAATAGTCCCAGAAAACATTTGGAAACTAATTTTCTTTCGAAAATATCAACCACCTAAAAGGTTATTATGTGTTATTTATTTCCAGGATTTATCGAGGCAGTTATATTAATTTGTACAGAACAGTTAGTAGTGGAATTAAACGGATTTTGAACTTTAAGGTTAATTCTTCATCTCAGGAGTTTGTTGCCAAGACGCTGCTAATTGCGCAGGATATTTCCGAAATTCTACTTCACTATCGGCCTGACAAATGTGCAGTGAAGGCATCCAGCCGTCACCGAAGCGTATGCTAACCCGAGCTCACAAAGTGGGATGGTAACATTTATTTTGCACGGCACAAGGTAGAGGTCATCAAAGAGTAGCTCTGTTGAGTGAGGACTTTGATATCAAACCATGCCTGGTCTATTTTAATGACATTGTACCACTGACAGACACAGACGTACATTGGTTGAATTCAGCCATTGATTTGATAAGGAGACCATATAACCAGTATTATTTGTCTCATGAGCTATTATCTGAAAACACATTGGCTCACTAGAATATATAGAAAATAATGAAATACTATCATAAGTGTATAATAAGTGTGTGTGTGTGTGTGTGTTTGCGTGTGTTTTTGTTTCTGTGTGCAACGGTGTGATCACATGCGTCTAGTTCAGACTGATTCAGTTATTAATTCTTATATATTAGAGTATAAATAAACTTTTCTGTTATGATATAATTCACAAATGTAGAAGATCCTCTATATTGCAGAAGATGAGAACAGGGGGTATGAATGTTATGTATGTAAATGTGTATGAATAAATTTATTTCGGTACTGCCTAATTGTTAAAACGTTTAATAGATGGAATATGCACACTATATTTCGATGCTCACAACAGTAAGAATGTGAATTGTGTGAAGAATTCCTAAATGAGGAAAAAAAGACAGCGTGGAATCGAACATGGTGTGTAACGTTTGAGCCAATGAACCCACCCCCCGCACACTGTCTTAGTTTCTCTTATTATTACTGACTAGTTTCTCTATATATAAATTACTTATTTTCTGCATGTTTTTATTTGGTAAACCTTCCTTTTACAGTCCCCTAATTACTAGGTATTTATCCGGTAAATAAATGGTAAATCATAGTGTATAACTGGGTAATTACCACTGGTAATAAGATGGTAAATACAGAGGAATTACCCGGTAAATATATGGTAAATAATAGTGTATTACTGGGTAATTATCACTGGTCATAAGAAGGTAAATACAGAGGAATTACAGCTGAAGTACTAAGTAAAACCGCCACTATTACCCATCAACTCAATTAAGTACCGTGTAGTTGTAACTGTTTTAGGTTGGTAATAACTCAGGTTATTGTGTACTTCCTAGGAAATTAGGCAACCAATTCTTAGAAACACCAATTAATTCAAGTTACAATTGTAGTTATCCAAGGATTATGTTGGTAACAGCTCAAGTTGAATTATATAATATCTAGAAATTGACATAGTACTTTCCAAAAATTACTTTTTCTTATGTAGTTATTGTTCATAGCTACACTCATTTATAAAAGGTTTATTCGATTTACCTCAGAAACTAGGGAATTGTTTTTGTTTAAGTTGAACAATTACAGCAATACTTACCTGGTTACAACCTCTGCAGGAACAGTTTTCCTCTAGTGTCATGGTACATCTTCTTAAATACTGGGTACGAAGCCGTTTTTTTCCATGGTATTACCATATCCTTTATAATAGATAATTCCATTGTCCATGCAGTTAACTGGAACTTGTAAGATGATACTGTACTGTAAAAGGAAGCCTTGTTTGCTTCCATGGTATTACCAGGTTCTTACCATATAATTTGTAATAGATTATTCCCTTTTCCATGCAATCAATACAAACTTGTACCATATATGTTCTGCAACGTTACTAAATAAAGCATGACTTATATCCAGAAACAATCCCATGGTAACGTCTCTGCCACCAGTCTGTGAGTGTAATTTCTAAACGTCCCTTAATCAGGTAGCAGCCAGAACGTAGATGACGTTGTTGCACAGACATCGATAGCAACAACATGTCTTTGTGATTTTTCGCGGTACGGTGTCCTAAACTGTCCTCAACATACTACACCAGTAATGTAGTGCAATTGTGTTGATGAATCCGATTGCGTGGTAAACCAAATCTGAATATCCGGCGAATATCAAACCGGATGCTAACATGTACCTGCTGAGGCAGCACGCTCCGGTAGAGCTGCTCTTTAGCATCGCGCTAACCGGGGCTAACAGAGCCTGTCCCTTCCCTGCTTTTTTTTGTCAGATTCTTTCAGTGTTCAGTGTTATTTTGTTTCATTTTAATATGCCTTTCATCAACAGTGGTTTGGGGTTTTATAACTAAAAGTAAAGTGCTTAACTACTGGTGAACGACGTTGCAGAACAGACATGGTACAAGTTTGTGTTGATTGCATGGAAAAGGGAATAATCTATAACAAATTATATGGTAAGCACCTGGTAATACCATGGAAACAACCGAGGCTTCCTTTTACAGTAAAATATAATCTTACTTACTGGGTAAATTGCCATGTTTTACTTAGTAACGTTGCAGAACATATATGGTACAAGTTCCAGTTAACTTCATGGACAATGGAATTATCTTTTATAAAGGCTATGGTAATACCATGGAAACAAACAAGTCTTCGTACCCAGTATTTAAGAAGATGTACCATGACACTAGAGGAAAACTGTTCCTGCATAGGTTGTTACCAATTTCTAGATAGTGCCTAATTCAACTTGAGCTGTTACCAACATAAACCTTGGATAACTACAATTGTAACTTGAATTACAGTTTTTGCCAATTGCTTAAACACTATAGACACATTCTTAGACCAAAGTAGCACAACTTGAAGGTTTTGTTACTATAGCTTAAACACATGTAACCATACCTTGAACAAAAGCGCTACTTTGCATTTTAGTTGCAATTGTGCAACACACTTGCTCCTTTCTGCGACGCACTTGCTCCTGCACACTACACACTATTTCATACATAAGACACTTAATTCAAAAATGAAATCTAATTGTACCATTGGGAAAACACATCTATTCAAAATACAAAACACATTGGTTAATTGAAAATACTTAAATACACACCTGAAAACACTTCCTCACAAAACTCAACACCTATCAGCTAGCTGCAAAAAGGCCAAAGGGCAATTGTGTACGTCCCAGGGCAGTGCGGGGAAAATATATCATTGTGTGCCTCCATAAGCCTTTGAGGGTTACTGCACCATCATGCAAAAATAGGTCCCTACAATACTCAACATATATTTCTAGACTCACTTTATGATGCAGCTGAACAGGACAGATCAGAGCAGCACAGGTTTGTTGTCTGGGATAATGTTCGTTTCCATCGGGCAGTTTTGGTCAGGATCTGGTTCACCAACCATCAACTATTTGAAGTCGTATACTTGCCATTTCTAAACCCTATAGATTTTATTTTTTTTCAGCTTGAAGATGGTGTGTATATGACCGTCAACCACATGCCCGCATGCCTCTTCTGCAAGCAGCGGAACAGGCCTGCGGAGACATTGAGCTAAGGTCAATCCATGGATGGATTTGGCACACAAGGCAAGGATCCATAAGCCCACCCACGCACAATTGCCATGTTGTTCTGTGCTTACAGTACAGTTGTGTATTTTCGGTTTATTTTTGCTTAAACTGAATTTACTGCACTGTAAAGTACCGTACTGCAATGTACAGTATTGATTATTTGATTATTTGGTTGTTGTGAAAACGTGCCTTCTGTGGAACTGAATAAAAACACTGAATATGGACGACTGCAGTGTTTTATATAAATTAGACTACTGTGTGGCTGCTGATCTGAAAATGAATTCATATGATACAAGTAGTATCATTTTGGCATCAATTACATTTTGACAGGATTGTTAGGTTTCGATAGAAGAGTTTCAATTTGACATAGATGTGAATGGTATATTTCTCACTGTCTTATTTGCTTGTGTGTTGAGTTTTGACACAATGAGCCAAGTTTTGCAAAATGTGTTCAAGCAATTAAAAAAAACTGTTAAAAAAAAAAATTGGCTGCCTAATTTCCTAGGGAGGACACAATTACATCTGAGTTATTACCAACCTAAAAGAGTTACAACTACACAGTACTTCGTTGAGTTGATGGGTAATAGTGGAGGTTTTACTTAGTACTTCAGCTGTAATTCCTCTATTTACCTTATTACCACTGGTAATTACCCAGTAATACACTATGATTCACTATATATTTACCGGGTAAATACCTAGTAATTAGGGTATTATATTTTTGCTATCTTTATTTACTTCATTTTGTGTTGTTGCTATGTGACTGTTGAGGAAACAAGCCAAATTGTTGTTCAGTGTTGTGTGCTAGTACAATAAGATGCAGTAAAAGTAGCTCTGATTCTGTGTATCTCGGTGTACCGAGAGGGACTACACACATGGGCTGGTGACACTAGGAGACGTGTTTATTCTCATCAGACAGGACTAATCCATCTTACTCTCCCTGATGGATATTACCTCCACAAACGTCCAGCAAGCAATATGGTCGCTCAAAATCACAATTTGAAAGCCATCTATCTCTTTTTTTACTCCGATCCGTCTTCATCTACTCCGGTTAGTTACGTGTCAGCAGTTACTCTGGAAGTGGCAGGCGCGCAATCTGAATACGTCAAGATCTACTTCCATTAAAACCCACTTCTATCTGAACTCCACTCACCAGGCGGTTCCAGCCAATAGGCTTCTCTGCATATAATTACACCAAATTAAACATGCAATGTGTAGTATTTAGAGGCGGCTACTGGGATGGACCAGGCAGAAATGGTATATAATATTCAGAAGTATGTTTTTAAGTATGTTGTCATGAGTATGTCATGTATAGGAAACTAGGAGTGACTGTGTAATTTTGGCTTTAGAAGGAGTCCTTTTTGTCTACATAGCGAGAGGCTCCTCTTCACAAGGACCCGCCATGTTCCACCGCAATGTTTTCAGTTACAGTAGCCCAGAGCGGACAAATGGTTCTGGAGGGGACACCTTTTCAATTATCAATATCTGCTCGATGCTTTCCTAGACGATGAGATCATTCAGGAATACCTGCTTGAACCTTACTGTCCAGTACAGAGGCGAAGGTTCTAGATACCAATACATCCTACACACTGCACCTTTAAGACAACCTGACATTGAAGGTTCATTTTGTCTTTCAGTTCATTTTTGCACTCCAATGCGCTTATTACACAAAGCAAGAGTTAAATGAAAAACACCCAAAGACAGTCACAAAGACATCTTAGGCTTGCGATTTTGGGAAGTCTGATCAGGGAGAACCAATGATTATAAACCAATAACACGTTGGTCAGCTGATCTACTCAGAGAATAGGCAGTTGTGCAGCCACTTTCACCAGGCATGTCTGGTATTTGTGATGATGTTCCATCCTAACTTAATGGAAAAATTGTACATTGCAAGGCAACCTTTGAATGGTGATTCATTCTGACTTTAATGCAGACTATTGTCCTGTTATAATATATAAGATAATACAAATTCTTTGAAAAGAATAGTTGTAGAAAGAGTACACAATTAAATTGCCTGTCCTTCTGGATTCACTTCTGTTGCAGTGCTCATGCTTTTTAAAACAGGCAGTGGATCCTGAAACCTTAACCTCCAGTCCCCATAGGGGAAGGTTATGTTATGCTAGCATTTGGACTGCAGGTCCTATCTTTATTTCGACGGTTCAACGACTACCCCCGCATATTGTCTCTCTTGGGGGAGAGAGCAGCATACGCTATCATCCCAAATCTTTTCGGCTTGTAGGCCTCATACATTTGAAAGTATGCCTTTTATACTTGATGCATACATGTACTTATAAATGTATAGAACTTTTCTCAATTTTGACAAGTTCAAAGTCTTAGTTGATTTGTTTTATTGATGCTCTGCTAGTCATTCCATGCGCGGATCTCTGGTATGTGTGTCATTTCAAACTGTATTCATGTACCCGCTGGGTTTCTGGGATTTTCTTCACCCGTTGGATGGCAGTATGTGTATGTCATCCATCTCATTTACATTTAAGTCTGTGAAGCCCCTGAAACAGGTTTCCTTGAAAGTTAAATATTTAATTAGACACTATTAATAAGTGTAAGCTTATTTAGACGGTGGCATGTCAGAACAGGCATTTCAATGTCTATGTTTCCGATTCACTGATCCAGGGCCGCACAGATGAGGACAAGAAGAAGGCCACTCTTTTACACTATTCAATGAATCCGGACGATCCTGAGTGACTCCAGCTAGGCCTGAGTGCAGTGTCCTGTCGTCTGATTTCACATCTCCCTCACGTGTCCCTATTGCCAAGCAGGGGCCGTAGCTTTAGTTTAAAAAAATAATGAGGTCTGGGGGCCAGTTTTCCGGGGGCTGGGGGGGATTGTGCCAGATGTCACAGTGGACACAGTGGACACAACGCAACAAGAATGATGCACAATGTACTCATCTCTGAGAAGGTCTCGACCGCAGATTTTTATTATACAGTTGTATTTTGTTTCCTATTTAATTTTTAGCGGCGAGGTCCGGACCTCGTGACCTCATGGCATGCCATCGGCATGATGCCAAGCCAGCAGAGACAAAGCACCACTGCTGCATTATCGACCTCAAAAAGGCCGCCCACTTACGGAACACAGGCTAGGTTCTCCAGGAGACGACCCAAGGAGGCTCATTAGGGACACACCAAACAGCCTTCTTTCATGTGTTGCAAAACACTGTATTGTGTTCCACAGCGTGTAAAATGTTATTGGGAAACATGAACAGTGAGTAACAGGCTCTGCTTCCATGTCGCTTGATGTCAAAACTTTTCAGCGGCAAAAATTTAGGGCGGCGGCGCTGGGGAGATAGGCCGCCGAGTGCAGTGAAGCGGACCGAAAGGAGCAAGTGAGCAAAGACGCCAATGAGCCGGCTGTCAGAACAGAGTGCCCTGTTGGCGGGCCGCACTGTCACGCTGGAGCAGATTGCTCTTTTCAAGATAAAGACACGTTGCCAGAGGGGAAAGTTCATGTCTCATGTCTGCCGTTGTATTTACTAGCATTTACCATGCCTCCTAGAAGCAAGTGAACCAAAACCACTGTGCATTGGGCAGTGATCTATAGTCAACATTTGCTTAGTGCTTACTTATGTATTTTTTACGATTACTTGGGCGGAAAGGAGCACAGGAATCTGGGAAAAAAAGTAAGTGTGCAGAGCTTTTTGTGGAGTTCGGTGTCAAGGAATCCATATTTTGCACTCAGGAAAAGGTATGAATTAGTCTGGGATGGAAATAAATAAATCTATGAAGATACATGCACACATATTTGTATAGCTTAGATGAAGTTCACTCACAACTCCAAAACCCTGTCTTGACCTGACCTTTCATGTGCCTTGTGTCGGTGTGTATGCTTAAGAAATGTTGATTTGTAAGGCAACATGTAGTTACCATGCATACCTTGAGAACCAGACAAAAGCCAAGGAAATCTCAAGATTTTGAATGGGGCCACATTCATAGATGATGCATGGGCACAAGCAGAAACAATTGCACAAGCCTTACTAATGCAAGACAAACTTACTAATGCAAGACATGTCACAAATGCAAGACATGTCATAATAGCCAGCCAAACTGGCTATTAATGGTTTAGTGAATGTGATCGTTCCCCCTAATAAACACCTTAAAGCTAGACCAACGCCTCAGAAGCATGCTTCAGCTTCTGGAGGGTTTGGGCCATAACTGAGATCATAAATTCTGGCTCTATGGCTATACAGTGAAACAAATGCTTATGTAGAATACAGGGACGCAGGTATCTTTCTTAACTAGGTTATCCATTGGCCAAACCTACGGGGGCCTGACCCCAAATCGAACTATGAAATTCCCTGACTATGGATTTGGGCTTGATCGGAACACGCAGCATGTAGAGACAGATGTACACATCTTACTTTCCCTGCTGCAACAGAGAGGTTTTGATATGCAATGTTTTTGATTATGATTCGTTTATCAAGACAATACAGGAACAGCGTTCATTTATCTAGAGAGACATGGATCATTAAATCAGGATTAATCTCATTGATCAAACACTACCAAGGAGATTGTGTCTGATCAGCTACGTAGGTTGGCTAGAGTGTGTTAAAAGCTATTTCCAAAACACCTGCTGCTGCAGTGTTATTCCACTTCACAAGTCAAGTCATGGGGTAAGTGATGCCAACCTACTGCCTGTCTGTGTGGGTGCGTGCAGATCGCTCTCTGCTGGGTTAATTACTGGGCTGTAATGTATAGCCCCATTATGAAATTGGTAGCTTTGCACCAGAAATCTGCAAATGTTCCTCACTCTGGATTTAGACTGGCTTTTAGATAAACCGTTGGTACCTAATATACACTGTTGGCCTACTCTGTGCTACGGCGAGGTAATCAGTCGTCAAAACCCATTCCGTATACTTTCGGCCTGTATTGACGTCGCACAGCACTTTCAAAACAATTTCAAATAAAAGGAAGCACAGTATATTTGAAGGAGGAAGTCAAACGGTTAGACATTTATACAACACTGTGGACACCTTTTTTCAATTTAAACTGGTTAACTTATTGTCTAAACAGATCTTATTTTCTTACATATATGATAACAGCAAGGGGAACACTTATCAGTGCATACATTGGGGTGTTGCGATTCCCAATAAGTCAAACTGAATAGCACAGTGTTCCCTGAGGCTTCTGCATTCTAATCAAAATTAGTTACACAGGAAGCGGATAAATGTTAGCATGTCAGATAATCATTTGCATTCATTACTGGTAATCACAAGTCTATGATGTTATATTACCACCACCTGGATGCCTGCTATTATTTTGAAAAGAGTGTATATTATTTACATTATTATTACATATATTAAATGTACCCTTAATATTTCCCTTTTGCTTCCCAAGGGGACTTCATCCATGCAAATCAATGCACATTTTGTCATAAAAGCTTAAATACCATCTTAATACCTAATCTTTATGAAACTAGGTAGAAGTACACCTTCTAATTATATTCTTAACCGTCTAAATAAATCCATTAACATATTTGTAATCATTGTTTTCATTTCAAACCTCATCTTTTTCTCAAAAATTGTTGTTTAGGGGAAAAAAGTTCTGTTTCCAGCTTTCGTTTGAGAAACGGTTCAACTGATCAAACTAAAGCTTTTTGTTTGCTCAAAAAGAACATGAAGCCAAGCTGGGATGTTTCCCTGCAGCTCTGCTCGCTGCAGGGAGGGCTCTTTAGACATGATGAACATGCTGATTACCCAATCAGGTCTTGATCTGCTGCTAATCAACCAATCAAAGTATTTGTTTCCTTAGTGCAGCTAATGCTTGAATAAGACTCCCCAAAACGATGGCTGATACAGATATAGATAAATATAGATATGGTGTGTGTGTGTGTGTGTGTGTGTGTGTGTGTCTGTGTGTGTGTGTGTGTGTGTGTGTGTGTGTGTTTGCACACCCATATGTGCGCAAATGTGTCAATGCATTTGCTTCAAATGAAGAGTGTGAGAGAGAGAGAGAGAGAGAGAGAGACACACACACACACACACACACACACACACACACACACACACACACACACACACACACACACACACACAGACAGACAACAACAAATAGGGAGGTTGTGTGAGATATACAAGGGTATGTCGACTGTGTGCAGAAAAGAAGAGGAACAACAGAAGAGCGAAAGAAAGTTCAGTAAAATTGAATGCTGCCATTCACCATCTGTTTCTAAGTGTGAGAGAGAGGGTGGATGTTTGTGTGCATGCAAGATGATCAAAGCTGATCTGAATGCTACTTGTCATCCGTCTCTTTCTCTATTTCCGTCTGAATGACGTAAACGTTCTGTTTGCTGTGGTTGCTATTTTTTGGATCCATTATTTGAAAACCTTTTGATCTTAGCAACTGAATGAGCGAGTGGACACAGAGGTAGTGGATAAACTGGATAAACCCTGTATCAAAGTGGAGCGTAAGGTGTGAATACCAGAGCCATGAGTCGAAGGGTTCTTCAACATTAAAGGTAACCCACACTACCAAAGATAATGACCCTCATATCAAAGATAATGACCCTCATATCAAAGATAATGACCCACACTACCAAAGATAATGACCCTCATACCAAAGATAATGACCCTCATATCAAAGATAATGACCCACATACCAAAAACAATGACCCTCGTACCAAAGATAATGATGTAGGTGTAGGTGTCTGCAAGGTAGATGTTAATGTAGGTGTCTTCCAGGTAGATGTAGGTGTAGGTGTCTTCCAGGTGGATGTAGGTGTAGGTGTCTTCAAGGTGGATGTAGGTGTAGGTGTCTTCCAGGTAGATGTAGGTGTAGGTGTCTGCAAGGTAGATGTAGGTGTAGGTGTCTTCCAGTTAGATGTAGGTGTAGGTGTCTTCCAGTTAGATGTAGGTGTAGGTGTCTTCCAGGTAGATGTAGGTGTAGGTGTCTTCCAGGTGGATGTAGGTGTAGGTGTCTTCCAGGTGGATGTAGGTGTAGGTGTCTTCCAGGTAGATGTAGGTGTAGGTGTCTTCCAGGTAGATGTAGGCATAGGTGTCTTCCAGTTAGATGTAGGCGTAGGTGTCTTCCAGGTAGATGTAGGTGTCAGTGTCTTCCAGGTAGATGTAGGTGTAGGTGTCTTCCAGGTAGATGTAGGCGTAGGTGTCTTCCAGTTAGATGTAGGCGTAGGTGTCTTCCAGGTAGATGTAGGCGTAGGTGTCTTCCAGTTAGATGTAGGTGTAGGTGTCTTCCAGGTGGATGTAGGTGTAGGTGTCTTCCAGTTAGATGTAGGTGTAGGTGTCTTCCAGGTGGATGTAGGTGTAGGTGTCTTCCAGGTAGATGTTAATGTAGGTGTCTGCCAAGTGGATGTAAGTGTCTGCCAGGTGAATATAGGTGTAGGTGTTTGCCAGGTGGATGTAGGTGTAGGTCTCTTCCAGTTAGATGTAGGTGTAGGTTTCTTCCAGGTAGATGTAGGTGTAGGTGTCTTCCAGGTGGATGTAGGTGTAGGTGTCTTCCAGGTAGATGTTAATGTAGGTGTCTGCCAAGTGGATGTAAGTGTCTGCCAGGTGAATATAGGTGTAGGTGTTTGCCAGGTGGATGTAGGTGTAGGTGTCTTCCAGTTAGATGTAGGTGTAGGTGTCTTCCAGGTAGACGTAGGTGTAGGTGTCTTCCAGGTGGATGTAGGTGTAGGTGTCTTCCAGGTAGATGTTAATGTAGGTGTCTGCCAAGTGTCTGCCAGGTGAATATAGGTGTAGGTGTTTGCCAGGTGGATGTAGATGTAGGTGTACACCAGTTAGATGTCTGAGATCTTGAGGTCACCAAAACACTGTTGTTGTTGCACAATTGCACAAAGCTATTGGCTGGTGCATGCATGGGCTCGGTGCAGTTTGTTATCATGCTCTGATTAAGTGCGTCTTCTTTAACAGCACAGTGTTGGCTATGAGAACTGAACCCTTTTAGATGTTTTCTTCCATGAAATCTGTTAGGACCACTCCACCAGCCTGGGGGAAGAGTTGGTGGGGTCACAACCTTAAGTGCTTTTATAAAAATAACCTTTGGCTTTAAATTTCACGTCCATTCTAGTTCTTCCTTCAGCTTCCATCTCGTAATGTGCACGTGGAGCGTGGTATTCCCTCACCACAGTTGTTGTGTGTGCTGTCCTTTTGTCCACTACCACGTTCATCCATTGGTTTAGCTAGATGTTTTCATAGACTGCATTATATAGAAGGTTTGGTGCTACTACGCTGGGGAAGGAATCTGCCAAGTCCAAAGGTATAAAACAGATTTTTTTGCTGCAAACACAACATCCACAGGGTTCTCGAGCAAAAATAATATCTGTCTTTTCCGATTCCCCATAAAGTGTGAATGCCCTATTTTAGATTGAATTTGGGCACTCTTTTATTTAAAATAAATGCTCAGAGTTAAAGGAAGGAGGGGAACAGCTTTCATTCCCATGGTTATGATTTTGTGATAGTACCATTGTACCACCTTCTCACATCGGACACTAACAACACCCCCTGCCCTTCTCACATCTGACACTAACCACGCCCCCTCGCCCCCTCACCTTCTCACATCTGACACTAACCACTCTCCCTCTCCTTCTCACATCTTCACTAACCACGCCCCCTCTCCTGAACCTAACCACACCCCCTCTCTCTTAGACCAGGGACTTCACTGTAGTTCTGCGCTTTCCCTGAAGACACTCAATAGGGTCCATTCTGGACACAGATGCGTCAACATGTTTTTGTTTTGATATCCCTGCGACGCGCTGGAGGTGCAGTTAGGCAAGCTCTCTATGGCTGCATCGTTACACACTGTAATGTCATTTTAGGGGTGAAGGAAAACAATAACACACAGTGGGATGAGAACACGCTAATTCCTCACGCTCTAGTCCGATCTAAGCAACAGTAACGTATCTTAAACTGGTTTGTAGGTTTGATCCTTGGCAACAGCCTATTAGCGGGGATGGAACCCATACACAAGATCCAAGATGTCTTTCAATCAAAGCATTTTAAGTCTAGTAGTATGTTCAATGGAAATAATAATGGAGAGGGCCTGGTTGATGTGTCTCCTGCTTCATGTGTCCCTCATATAACAGGGGCTGGGGGGATCTGAAGGAGGCTGACATGCCCACGGTTGACGGCCTCATGTTTCATTACGTCGGCCCTCATTCACATCGGGACAGAGCGGCATTGAGCGTGATGCAGTGGATACACACTTAACTCATACACACACGCACAAACATACACACACAAACACACACCGAGCCACTAGGTCTTTAGTGTGATTATGGAGATGGATGTTGAGGATTTGTTTAACAGTGTCAGCCCATACAGGTCAATTATGCAGCAGTGGAGGGCAGTTGAAATTGTCAGTCTCCGGTAGTTTGCATGGCACATTATAGAGTTTATTTCAAGTATGTGTTAATGATGTTGTGCGTGTGTGTGTGTGATTGTGTGTGCACGTCAGTCCCTGGTTCATTTGATGGCAATTGTGTGTGTGTGTGTGTTTGTGTGTGAATGCAGCGATGGCACAGTTGACCAACCCCCAGAGTCCATTAAAGGGATTATGAAGATGTGTGTGAAACCTAGTTGACAGTCTGTCAGGGCTTCGCGTTCAAATCATTGCAACTGATATTATCAGATGGCCCTTCTCACAGGACAAACATTACACATTAACACACAGCTGCAGAATTACATTTCCTACAGCACACAGCTGTCCATTAGCCAGGAGAGTGCTAGATGCCAATGGGTTGCCCCATTACCCATTAGAAAACACATGTAGAGGACACTGAATGTCAAGGAAACTTTTTCATGAAACTAAACACATATATGAAGTAATTAATGTTTGCCAACTGAAAAGGATACTTAGTCTATAAAAGAATCGCCAGGCATCACACAATGAATGTGAAACTCTAAAAGGTGTTTTTGAAAACACATCCCCCGTGAAGGGACAGACAAAAGGCTTATCTTACAATCACATCGAGGTGGGTTGAACAGAAACTCTTTAGACACAAGACTAATGTGCTGAATTAATTGAATTATAGAGAGAAATGCATGCAAATTTAAAATGAATGAATATTCCAGTTCAACTGTTAACACATGTTAGAACCTGAAACACCTATTAGCTGGAGTTACCACATTGTTTCAACCAATTGAACACGAAACAACTTGGATAAAGGTTCAGTTAGAAATAGCTTTTACTACGCATTTGGTGCATTAATTCAAACATGCCAGGCCGGAACATGATACGATAATCTCTAATGTATCAGTGATACTGCATCCATCTGAGCAGATAACCGGGGCCCGTTGTTAATCTTTAGTATAATCAACCACTCCCGTGTCAATGCTCTGACGGCCGAGTGGGAACATCTTAACACAACTGAACACTCCCCCCTGTTGTCAGAGTTGCTGACAGCATCTTGTATCAGACTGACGAATGGTCCTCGTGTTGTGGGGGCTTGCGCATAACTGTGACTCATCGGTCAAAACAACGCTGCATAAAAGCACATAACAGGCTGGGGAAAACAGGGTGCGCACCCACTTATTAAATATAGACCGGCGGGCGGGCCACCTGAAAGAAGAGCAAGGTCCCTGAAGCGCTGCGGAATCTCATCGCCTGACACAATGGACCCCTGCGTGGATAACTATGAACACAGTGGCCTTGGATGGCGCAGAACACAAGAGGACCCGCTCTACACTGGGAAGAGCGCCAGGGGGGGAGGCTGAGCATAGGGAAACCCACGCGATAGGGTCTGGCTCAACCAGGGATTGGAGGAGATGCTGTGTTAAAGATGATAGGTGGAAACGGTTTAGGGATTGAAGAGAATGATATGATGGATGGGGAGAGGGGGAAGAAAGGAAGGAATGATACAGAGTCAGGATGAGGACCAAGAAAAATGGAATGAAGGATGGAGAACAAGGAGGAGGCTGAGATGAAGGACACTGCAGAGGAATAGGAAAATGCTGAGATAGAGGCTACACTTGACACGGGGAGAATGAAGAGGGTTAATTGTAGCCCTTTGAAATAACCCAAGTTATTACCTATCCTCTGGCTGGTACTCGTCGAAAGATGGACAGGGCAGTTCAATCAGACGATAGCTATGAGTAACTCCTACGTTTCTCTGTGCGAAGAAGAAGAAGAAGAAGAAGAAGAAGAAGAAGAAGAAGAAGAAGAAGAAGAAGAAGAAGAAGAAGAAGAAGAAGAAGAAGAAAGCAGATTAAGAAAGAGAGACACCGATATAAAGGGAGGTGGTTGGTGGAGTTTCGCTGCTACACTCCGTATTTAAATACGTTTTGTCATGGTTTGTGCTCCTACTCAATCTTCAAATCGGCATATAACTACCTTCCCCAGCCGTCACACTGTTTATAATTTGTTCTTAACATGATTAATATTTAGCATGTAAATAGATTCATTTGGTACAAGCACTGTTAAGAGGGTTTCAGTATGGAACGTCAACACTTCTATGAAGGAACTGGAGGCTTGTCAGACAAAAATGTTTGAGTATTTTGACTACACATTTGAATGTGTAGTCAAGAAAATCAATAAGTAGGTGCCTGAGAGTGTGAGAGTGACTGAAAGAGTGAATTAGTGATTGAGAAAGTAAGTGAGCAAGAGAATAACGGAATAGTGCGTAATTAAATATTACTTTTTCTCGAATAGAATTCATAAATTAATAAAAGTCACAATCTGATATATTATCTCATATGAATCAATTGTAAAAATAACTTGATTTACTTGTCAGTATGATCATTTATGTCTAAATCCCTTGAAATAAGGGTTATTATGTAGTCGTCAGTGCATTAAGCCTGCTCATCTGTTCATGAACTAGAATCAGAACGGTGATATTGGTAAATAAGTCATAACAAACCAACAATGTACCATTTGAAATAGCACTCTGGTAATCATTTCAATTCTTAACCTCTTCTAAGGTTTTTGACAATATAATTTTGTTGGTTTTCAGGATCGATCAGAGAATTCACTCCAAGATAGACTATGAGAGTTAATCTAAAAGGAGTATACACACGCTGTGGCATCCTGCCCCTTAAACCTCGACCCGGGCGGGTCCGAGGATCAGTGGTGGACGGCGTATACCGCCACCACCCACTAACCGGCGACAGAGAGCATCACTTCTCTTCCCCCAATCAGCGAGATAGGGGACACCTGGCCAGAGGGAGGAAAAGGCCCGGGAGCCATCTTAAAAGGAGCACCAGAACGGGAGCGGGGGGAAGAAGGAAGCGGTGGAGACCACGATCGACTAGAGGCTCACGGAGACCCTATAGAGAGTGATTGTGTTCCCTGTCGGAGATCTTTGCAATAAATGCCGAGTGCGGCTTAACCCTCTTTTAACATGTGATTCGTATCCAGAACCCGGCACATTGGGAAGCGGGTTACCACAACGCAAACACACACACACACACACACACACACACACACACACACACACACACATACACCAATTTTCCTTTGAATTTTTGTACACTGTGTGCATGGCTGTGTTTATTTCATGAGAGGAGAAATAGAAGAAACAATCAGAGGAGAAGAGGCGGTTGGCACAATGGCAGCGAGCCAACTGAGCAGAGATGGATTTGGAGGGCAAGGTAGATCTAGAGATGTGCCTGTGATAAAACAATAGCGGCAGTGGAATAAGGAAAGCTCCATCGCTGGAGCACTTGATGCCGTGTTGAGCGTTAATGTCACGTTCTATGAGCCGCAAATATAAATATGCACATTAATATCGCTAACAAGAACATTGTCTGTGTGCACAGGGTGGTCGTTTTCAATCTAAATAGGCATATTATTTCTGTTATCCGTTAACATTAAGGGAAGTCTGACTTTCTTGGAGAATAGTGAGATTAAACCAGCAGCAATGCTTTTAATAGACACCGCACAGATTAACATCTGTGGATTGAAGAGGGTTCAATATTTGGGAAGCCCTTTGTGTGTCGACACAGCCTCGCACCTTGAATCAGCCCTATTGTCAGCTCTATGGTGTGATTGGCTCTGACGATAATGACACAAACCACAGTGTTTCCTGTAATTACAATTCATCTTTTGAAGGCCAGGACAATATAATGAAATTTGTACTGCTCCGTTCGCCCAGCCACAAAGGAAACTATGTTTAGTGAATTATCTCTGCGACTGTGGAGAATTTAGGAACACAACAATGGCACAGTAATTACAACCGCTCACAAGCAGGGGAATGCTGGAAGTAATTGAGACTAAATGCATAACAATAGTTGTTTAGTTCCCATAAAAACAAGAGGTATAACGGAAGGTGCTTTGTTAATTATGATTATGCAGTTAGGCAAAAAATATGGTTTTAAACTATCCTGGTAATTGAAGGAGAGTCAACAATGCCTCCCCTTTTCTTACCAGTTTGACCAATCTCATGGCTGGGTCACTTTCACATGTAGTGCTGTTCAATATATAATTACACCTGTTTGTATAAAGGCAGGAACCACTGTTGAATCATAATTCATAATCTGAATTTAAGTATTTTTAACTGATACACCGACTACCAATTAAACAATTCACTTTACTACTGTAGACGTTAGCTGCTTATTAGGTCTAAACATTAGCATCGGGTTTGTCTGTACACCTGCTGGGACACAATCAAGGTGCTCATGGCTAATGTTTCCTTTTAACATCTTAGAGAATAGATGAAAAGAGTGTTAACGGCGGCAGAATTTACAATATGTGATACCATCTTAATTCCTCTTTACATCCTTAATGTAAATAGTTTGATGTTCTACATCACCTTTAGATATTGAATTATATATATATATATATATAAAGGCTTGTATATATATATATCAGTAGAGGTGTTTTTAGTCTAAATGACAGCTCAAATGTTTGCCTTTTTTACCCTGTAATTAGGGCGTTGCAACAAAAGTCATTACCAAGAGGCTTAAAGGTGTGTCTCTTGGGTCTATTGTTAATAAACGATGGGAGGTGTGGTGAAAATCACTCATGTCCTTCGACGGGTCTGTCAAGCCTCCTTAATCAACAGACATCATTACCAAAGGCCCTGCGGTGGATTCTTAAATGTCCAGAGAAGCAGCACTAAAATATAGTCATGCTTAGTCAACCTACCTGGAGCTTAACTAATGTATTTACTCATGTAAAGTCAAGATCAGGACTCTCCCCTGGCCAAATGACTGGTTATAAAGACAGTGGGTCCTATTTTAACGGTCTGAAACGCAAATGAGAAGCGCCAAGCGCAAGTAGCTCTGTGGGCGGTTCTATGGCGATGTTGCTATTTTACCGGCGCAAAAATGACTCTTTCACCCGGCGCAAATCTGAAAAGGGTTGGTCTGAAGTAGCCTTATTACCCGTAGGTGTGGTTTGGGCGTAACGTGCAAAACCAATGAGAGTGCCAGCTACCATCCCCTTTAAGAGTCATGAGCTCATTTGAATCTGACGAGTTGAAATTTTGACAGCGCGTCTGCAGTCTCCGATGAGACAGATGCACATGAATTTCAAACTTCAAATGGCTGAGTTTATGGCCAAATAATATGGCCTAATTCACGCATGGAATAAGGTTTTCTTCCACAACTTCAGAAATACTGAGTCCTCAACTTAATTTCTGCAAAGAAAGAAAACTGAACACACGGTAACTGTGGTTCTATTTAATGATATACGCAATACATTACAAACATTGTTTCTTATCAGTATTGTAGTATGCATTATCATTATCGACTTGTGTTCCTAATATGCATGTTTCCCCCTGTTAATATACATTGCCATGGACTGTATTATGCGTGACGTGTTTAGTTTGCGTGTGTTTAAACAATGAATGCGGACGCACACCCGTGCGTCCGCATTCATTCATTCTTTTACACATACACACACGCGCGCCCGCATTCATTCATTCTTTTTAACACTCACTCGCGGTAAAACAATGTGTTCTCACGATCAAATACTCATCAATCCTAAAAGTTATGGGCATGTACACGATGTATGTGTCAAGATAATATGTGTTTGCTGTACAGTGTTTGCAGATGCTTTGATTTAAAAGTACAACTTATTACCGCTGTATCAGCTGTTCTTTCCCAAATAATTTACCAAGAATGTGTGGCAGGTAGATGAGAGACGTGTATTTGCGTGGTGCACAAGCAAAATTATGCATGCGCCCTTAAAATAGCATCTGAACAACGCGCCACTGACTTTAAACCAGGTATTTCCTGGGTTGTGGCGCAAGTGATTTCTGAAACTGCAAAATAGCACCAGGGAACGTTTGCGCCAGAACACGTCTCCTCCTTTCGCTGAACCGCCCCTTGGGGCGCAAGATCATTCCCTAATTTACCGACTCGTGGTGCAGGAGGCTCCTGCGCCACGGAGGGAAAAGAACGACACATGCGCCAGTGAGAAAGTCAATTGCGCTGGATGCAAGATAGAGCACGGTGTGTGTGTCTCTGTCTGTGTCTGTGGCATGCAAATATTACTTATGTTATGGATAATACCAGCTCAGTGCTTCTATCTTAATGAGTTTATTGTGAAAAATACATGCATTAAATAACCATTTAACAATTCTTCTTGGAATATTGGATAAAGTCAAAAGTATACACAAATTCTTTCCTAACTCAATCTTCAAAATGTTGTTATTTATTTCAATGAACATCAGAGATTAAGTTTGCAATAATTTGCAGTATTGGATTACACTACTGTATTGATTAAAACATTTAAATGCACTGTGGGCACTGTGGATCATGCGTTTGTGGAAAAAAAACTGGAGATTAAGTGTTGTGAGTTCTGCTTCAATTGAAAAAAAATGTGGGAGGTAATGTTTAAGAAGTTTTGCAGTTTTATTGAAGTAATTGCTGCCAAATCAAAGCATCAAAAGGTTTCTGCTCTATTTGGGCTGCAGTTTGATATAAGCTGCAAAGTTTAGGCATGTATGGTTTATTTGTTATGCATTTTTGTAAATGGTTGCTGTAGCGCAACCATCAGGAGTATTAGCATACAAAGCAGATAGATTAAGTCTGGCATAGGTTCGGATTTATGTGCACAGTTTGGGGCATTTCCATGCATGGGAACATGGATTTCTTATGAAGAAAAATAATACTGGCAAGAACAAAAGTGTCCTGCAGCTTCGCTGCTCAGCTAATAAATGACCCCTTATAAAAGTGGTTAATGTATATATAATATAGCTGGTGTCAGGGTTTAGATGACCTACTGTAATACAGTACAAAACAGTTACCAAAGGAAGCACTGAGAACATGTTTGAATGCACAAAATGATAAAAGTGAAGGAGACGAGAGGCTCAGACAGTACACGCTCCGTTATTGTGCCTTATCCTTGGTACAACAATGTATTCCACCAATAAGCGTGGTCATATTTAGATTGAACCTCATTACAAAAAATAAGATACTCAGTGTGTTTGTGTGTGTATGGGGGGGGGGATTCTCTGTTGTTTGTTTTTTTGTTTGTTTGTAATACAGAAAATGGTTCTTCTTCCTCATTGATCTTTGAAAGTAGCGCTTTACTTCCAGAACCAAATTGTGGGGATGCTCAGGAGAAAGCTCCTCACAAACCCCAGCCTTCAGCCTCCTTCTGTGGGTTATTACTCCACACTGGACCAATTTTAACTTTAACTTCATTGTTGTTATCCAAGGCTCTGGGTTGAAGTGTGTGAAACGAAGTGAGTGGCCTTTCAATTGCGGCAATGTCATTCCAAATGGACGTACAAATGTCATTGGTTCTCACCAGAATTGGTTTTGTGATACTATAGTTTTACACCGTCAGTATTATTGAAAAGACAAAATGGGTGTTCTAAGTCTAAGTGTTTCAGATCCAGTTACCCGGTATAGACGGGGCTCACAACATTACAGAATCAACACAGACAACACAAGTGTAATATATACAGTCTAAGCCTGTGGGTTTGTGCATGTCAAGTTGAACCACTGAAAATCTAAAGGTCAGAATAACGTATATGAGGTTGTACTGACAGTCAAACTACTGTAACCTCACGCCGACCTTGGTTCTACACAGACACCCACAAGTATGAACTTACAAAAACACAGTTGCATGCCTTGCTCATTTTAGTTTAATTGGATTGCTAATAAGTTCCACTGCATTTCGAATGAATCGTGTGTGTGTGTGTGTGTGTGTGTGTGTGTGTGTGTGTGTGTGAGTGTGTGTGTGTGTGTGTGTGTGTGTGTGTGTGTGTGTGTGCGTGTGGTGTTTGAGTGTGTTTGTATTTTATAACCATGTTTAAATCTAGACCTTGATGCATAGTTCTTAAAATATGTATGTCTGTATATATTTATGTGTGTGTGTGTGTGTGTGTGTGTGTGTGTGTGTGTGTGTGTGTGTGTGTGTGTCTGTGTGTCTGTGTGAGAGAGAGAGAGAGAGAGAGAGAGAGAGAGAGAGAGAGAGAGAGTGAAAAACAGAGAAAATAAGACCGGTCTAATGCCCAAGGCATCCTGAAACATTTATATATCATTACCCTCAGAGAAGGTTGGATGAAGGGGGAGAGATTAGAGGGAGGCGGGGGGGGGGGGGGGGAGAAGGGGAAAAGGAGCGGATTCAAAGAGGGAGTGGGTCATGACTAGGGTTGAGCACCGAAACTCGGTTCCAGTAGGGAACCGGTTCCGACGTAAACGGTTGTAACGAGATCGAAAATGAACGCACATTTCGGTGCCTCATAACGGTGCCTGACCTTTTCTAACATCCCCTGCCCCGCCCCCCTGGTGTTGCGGCGTCAACTTGCGTTAGTGCTGGGCGGTATACCGGTTCACACCGAATAACGGTGTGTATTTTCGTTAGGATATGATTTTTTTATATACCGCCATACCGGTGTATTTGATTACACAACGTTCGGAACGCAGCGCCGCGCGACACTGTTTCAGACGGGACCCTTTTCAATGTTGCGCTAAACACGAATGGTACGACTACGACTGCGATATTCTTTATAGGTCCATGACTGCGAGGCATGGACCTATGGTATATTTCAGACCAACTGGAGTGTGTCGCGGCTTTCCAACATATAAACCATAAAGCCTATGACAGCGCCTCGAGACTCGGGACGGACTTGTCAACGCGCTGCGGCATCACTTACTTGATGTTGTTTTGATTGAAGATTGGCAGGTTGTAGTGGGTGCGTGCGTGTGTGCGTGTGTGTGTTGCGAGCGAATGTAATTTCAAAGTAACAAACAATTAAACTGAAAGCCGATGCATGCATCCAAAACTATCGATCAAAACCAAAAACCAAATAAACAAATCAAAAACAGATTCGCTTATTTGCTTCAAATACTTTTTTTTCTTTTCAAAACCTGCGAACCAATACAGCGCGGTACCGAGCGGTTGAAAACAATATTGGCGTCTCCTGTGGCCTTGCGCACCTGCGTTATATTCTTAATATGACTGGCAGTAGCCTAATGTTGCGCCATGCACGCAAGTGTAAACGCGAGCAGCATAGCTGCGTGCCAGCCTGCTTTCAACGAGTAATTATTATTATTTGTAATTATTTTTATTAAAAATATATATATCATCAGTCACAGCACTCACAGCAGCCTTTCCTCTTTGGGTAAGTCAAGTAATTTAATGCCAACCGTAAATCTTGCATTTCAAGTAGGCTAGCAAACACCGTTACATTCAACTCAGTGTTCGCTGACTTTCTGCTTAATGTGAAGCTCATAACAAGTCGTGCAAGTATGCAAGTGTGTGCGGTTTCGTTTTTTTAAGTACCGGTTCGAGAACCGTTTTAGCACCGGAACTGTTAAAAATGTACAGAGTAGGCACCGGCATCGGATAAAACCCAAACGATACCCAACCCTAGTCATGACCAGAGAAGAAAATAAACAACACAGATAAGTTATTTTGTCTGACTAAACGGCATGAGATCGCCCCCTCCCTCCTGTGGTAGAGCTTAAATGAGAATTTAGATGACATGTTTGGAGAGTGGAGGCGCTGGTGGTGGTGGTGACGGTGGTCGTGATTGTGGTGGCACTCATGCGGGTGCTGGCTAATGAGACTGCAGGCTTCCCTGCCTTTTACCACTGATCATGTTTGTTTTGTTTCAAACAGAGAGGAGATGAATCCTCATCTGGGAGCCCGATGAGCACGGCTGGTTAGAACAGGCAGAAATGTGTGCAGATGGTGTTCTTCAAAGGAGCCCTGTGCCAAAGTGTAGTGACTGCTGTGGCTCCGGAACAACGTCTCAGCAGTTAAACGTCTAAACTATAATGCATCCGGGTTATCTTTGTCTCAATCATGTCGGTTTAGCCAACGTGCTGGCCCCAACATTGTTTTATTATTTAACATTTATTTATTTTGGATATAGAGTCAAATTATTTTGTGTATTATGAGACACTTTGAGTAAAACTTCAAGCGTATATCATTAATCCCGAGAACTTATCCAAACAAAATATCCCATTTGATTGTGAGGAAATAAAGATAGTGGTTGGATATAAAGAAATCTATTTTTGGCTAAGATCACAGATCGTCCGCTAGTCATAACTAATCATAGTCCTTTCACTAGATAGGCCAATCAGATAGGAGAAAAGAATGAGAGACACGCATAGCAAGCTATTCCCAATTGTCTGTTGAAAAGACCATTTAGATTCCTCTCAAACTCTATCACATAACCTCTTCCACTCTGCCCCTTTGGTGTCTCACTCTCATCCCTGACCATTTTATCTGTCTACTCTGATGCTAGGACCTCCACACTGCCCTGCCTACCTCTATATACATTATATATATGTTATGGCACGAGTTCGGGGAAACGCACGACAGAGGCGAGGGTTGTAACAGTTTGAATGTTTATTTGATAGAAATGAGCAGAGGCTGGTTGATGCAGTAGGCCAACCAGGTCGGTGTAGGAACTAGGAATGCGGTGGACGAACCGCGCCGTGGTGGTGAGATGGTCTTGACAGGAGCAGAGGGTTAGAAACCGACTCGAAAAGAACAGAGATACATAGAGACCAGGACCACTACTAACGGAGGTAGACTGTTTGACGATTTGGCCATGAGTGATTGAGAAGCTGGAGTAGATAAACAGGAAGTGTTGATTATGAAGCTCCTCAGGTGTGTCTGGTTGAGGTGGAGAAGGAGGAGTCCGCTAGCTCGGCCCATGAAACAACAACACAGATAAAAACCACACAGGGTGATCCCAGCTCCCTCTAGGATCCACGGCAGACGCTGTAACAATATGCTCTCAACCGCCCCCCTCTATATATTACACATTATATATTATATATATACTCTCAGACGCCCTGCCTCCCTCTATATATTATAAAGTACATATTATATATGACTCATATATAATGTCATCCTACCTATCTCTTTATACCTAACATTAAACATTATATTTACTCTCTACTGCCCTGCATCACTCTACATATTATACATTATATATTATACTCTCTGACGCCCTGCCTCCCTCTATCTTACTATTATAATAGCAGGCCTGTCAGACATATTGCTCTTCCACACTTGGTCAAGTGCGCATGTGCCAAGCAGCCCGCAGCTCACACACAAACACAGAGCATGAATGCACGCACACAAACACACTGCACGCACGCACACAAACACCGCACACACACACACACACACACACACACACGCACGCCGCATTCACACCGCACACGCGCAAGTGGCCGGACACAAAGTTGCAAGACAATGGCAAGATAACAGTCGTTTATATTATCATTTAGAAACCGTTCAATTCAAACATCGCGCCGACCGGCATATCAACAAACAAGTCATGCGATCTTAAAGAGACAGTAATGAAACGTGTCAATATAACAGTATGGTGAATTATGTCTAAAAAGTCAACCAAAGTCCACCAAATGTTTTCTGTGTAGGCTATGTGTGACTGCAGGCTACTGATGTCTGTCTTGGCCAGGACACTTGAAAAGGAGATTTTTAATTTCAATGACGTATTTTTCTGGTTAAAATTAAAAAACATCTTAAACTCTCACGTCAGGTAGCCAATGTACAATCCACAATCTTGCCCTTGCACCCCCCTTCCCCCACACAAGCCTGTGCGTTATTTCACTATAGTTAGGTAGATTGCTTCCTTAGCTGTTGTTACACTTTTTGTTGTTTATATCACTAAGGTGCTTCTGTAAATTAACATTTTCAGTTTCATAAGTAGCTGTTTGTTATTATTATTTTCAACTAACCAATGGTAATGTTGCCATGCATTTTAAAAATGTTTCATTTGCATGCATAGTATACTACACTTTCCATTGAACAATTACCCCTGTAACTCATAAATTGACTCATTTTATAATGTAATCAAATGCTTACACACTACCTGCTTTCACACATACCTGTTAGTCCTGATATTCTCCTGAGTGGCCGTATGTGTGAACAACAGTGTTGCCACAGTTTCCTTGAAAAAGTAATCTGATTACTGTTTACTAGTTACTCCTAAAATAAAAAAATAGAAAAATAGAAAAAAATAGAAAAAATAAATAAAATAGTTACTTAGTTACTTTACTGAGTACTTGATTTTAAAAGTAACTAAGTTAGTTTACAAGTTACTTTATAAGTTATATTTAGCTACGACAACACCCCCTGCCGCCTCAAAATAAAAAAATACAACCGGTTTTGCCAATACTAACTTTTTGCCCCCCCAACAATTGCAGAAGTCAACAATTGCTTCCCCCCCCCCCGTCAACAATTGTTCTACCCCCGGTCAACAACTGGTCTTCCACCCCCCCCCCCCCGCCCCCGTCAACAATTCTGCGCAGGGGGCTGGTAGGGGAAATTCGGGGGGGGCCATCAGTACCTCTTGCATACAGGGCCCAGAATTTGGTGCTACAGCCCTGGGTGCACACTCTGACACACGGCTTTCAACCGCTTCCGCCAACTTTTAATGCCTGGACAAAATATCACTGCGCGCTTTACGGGGCGATCACCGGACGCAGCTACACACACGCACGCACGCTTGCAGCACCGTGCGACTAATTCCGCCGCTAATAACAACTGGTGGCGCGGACTCTGGAGAGTCAAGGTTGACACTCGCCTCTGATAGATTGAAGTCTTTAGAGACTTACGCTTGTCACACACACACGCACTCTTACACAAACAGACATACAGGCAGACAGACAGACACACACACACCACCCCATCGCTCAATGCCAATCAGTGATCCGGTAAAAAAAATAAAAAATAGTAACGCAAAGTGACTTTGATGAGTAACTTTAATCTGATTATTGGTTTGGAAATAGTAACGCGTTAGATTACTCGTTACTGAAAAAAGTGGTCCGAGGCCAGTAACGCGTTACTGACATCCCTGGTGAACAACATATCCTGACATTTGTATCCTGAAAATCTCCTGAATAATACTACCCCTGAGTAAGTATTTTCTTTGTACGAAATGTAAATGACCTTATATATGAATGAGGAGTAGAAAGTCTTTGTTTCTCACACCACTTGAGTGGTCGTGTTGATGACGCTTCGGTCTGCATTTGCATGTCAATAAGTGGCCCCCTAAATGATATTCAGCCTGTTGCCTTTTGTCCGCTGAATGGTTAAAAAATATTAAAATGTTGGCAGTGCTTTTCGGAGTCATTCGTGGTGAACGCTAAAAGATAGGTCTTATTATAACCCTAAAATAACACATTATACAGTAAGTAACAATACATGAGTTCACAGCTGCACGCGTATATAATTATTATTATTTTTTTAATTATTATTATTGACAACAGTTAGCTGAACATTATAGGGTCCCGTCCTTCCACTCACTGTTTTCTCAGTTAAACATAGAAGTCAACTACATTTGTCCCATTGTTTGTTATATGTGAAATTAAGCAAAATAAATCGCTCTATTTCTCCAGTAACGCAGTCGTTTGCGATGTGGACCCTACGTCATATCCCGCCCCTTGCAAGCCCACCCCCCCAAACCTCCGTTGATTCTACTGACGTCTGAACGACATCGATGTCCGCATATAAAGCATCAAGTGTAAATCACCCTCAGGGTCGAATCTCCTGATTTACATTTTTTTGCTTGCCTCATAACGTAAATAAAAATATACTATGCTTGCTTCATTACGTAATAGGTGAACCAAAATGTTATAAGTTGTAACATTATCTGCAAAATGTTGTTATATTATGAGCTCATAAATTTGTTACATTATCAACCGGGGTTTCCACATTAAAGCTATGGTTTCACTTACAACTAGAGGTTGAGAGCACGCCGAAACTATAGTACAATTTAAGTATGTATACTCTTTGTCATCCTGCCTATCTCTTCGTTCTTAACATTATACATTATATTTACTCTCTACTGCCCTGCATCACTCTATTCGTTATATACGACTCTCAGTCACTCTGTCTACATATATATATTATGCAGAATAAGAAATAAGACTCTCCATTGCGCTGCCTCCCTCTATATATTTTATTGAATATATGACTCTCCACATATCTATCTCACTGAATGGTGCCTCCCTCTATATCTGATATATTATTACTCTCCACTTCGATGTCTCACTGCCTGATGCCTCGGCAGACCTGAGCCCTTCCCCCGATCCCCCATGAGGGAGCCTCATCTTAATGCCCCTGGTAATGTGGTTTCGGGGCTGGGTTTGAATCGAAGAGTTGTAACGATTCAGCATGTGAATATTTATTATTAGGTGAGTGCTGCATTTTTTTTTCTTTCTTTCTTTCTTTCTTTCTTTCTTTCTTTCTTTCTTTCTTTCTTTCTTTCTTATTCTCTACAAACTTTGGGACCTAACTCCCTCAATTTTTCATCTAGAGACTCCATCCCAATTTTAAAATATTCTGAATAGCTTGGAATCGAGCGCTTCTTTTTTAAGATATTCTACTTTAAAACACTATCTTTTTTTAACATGGGAGTCAATGGGAGGACGGCGGAGCCGGTACTTCAACTGTTTAAGACGTAACTAAATCAATTTTCAACCGTTTATCTTTGTTCAAACCATTCCACAACTCTACGCACTTAATAATAATATCTAAACTGAATTTTGATATCATTTAAGCTTTCTTCAGAATTACAGTTTTAGTTTCATACCGGTGTGGGTACCAGATTGACTCGGCTGCCAGATCGACTCGGGGTCCTAGATGCACAATAATGACGCACTTCCTGTAAACGCTGTCTTTTAAATGCGAATGCGCGTTTCATTCATTCCCATGTTAACTCCATTCACTGAACGGGGCGATCCACTTTATTTCCAGCTCTCCAACACAGAGTCAAAACAGCGACCCACACGCAGACACTTCCATTCTCCTTCAGAATAAGGGTCCCTAACAGGAACTTGGTTACATATGCATTCCATTAAACAAATCTACACACTTGTATCTTCAATAAAATCCAAACTGAATTTTGATATAACTTAAACTTTATTCAGAATCACAGTTTTAGTTTCATACCGGCTTCGTTTTCAGTTGGTCTCATTGATTTACATTGACACTCGAGCGTGAGGACGTTCAGCAGCGTTGCCGGATTGGGGTGTTCATTTCCCGCCAGATTGGGCTACTTTTGGAGGATGTTCAGGCAGTGTTGCCAGATTGGGTGATTTCTCCCGCTCTATTGGGCTACTTTTAATCACGAACCGGCTCGCTATTCTCTTAAAGACACGCACACTCACACGCACACACACACACACACACACACACACACACACACACACACACACACACATACACACCAGCAGTGCAGGACAATGCATTTGACCTTTCAGATTCTTCAATTCATTTCACATTTCTGCATTTTTAACAATGCTTTGCGCTTTTCATTCAGCTGTCACATTTGTTTCCAACCATTTACATTTTCTTAAATGGTGTGCATGTTTACATTGTTTACTCCATTTAGACTTTTGAAGTTTTGTTAAAATCCCTTCACTTGATTTAAGCCATTTAACGTTTCTTTATGTCTTAATCTATGAGGCTTTATTGAAAAATATTTTCAACCTCACTTTGTACTACAGCACTCACCGCATTTTCTGCAGGAAATGCATTTCCTAGTTATTATTATTATTATTCAGAGATAAAAGGTCTACGGACATGCCTCCTGGAGGGGGTTCACGAAAAATAGCGTGATCCAGGTAAAAAAATTCAGTGGTAAACTGGTAAGGGGGAATGGTAAATAGGCCACGCTTGCAGAGTCAGATTTGCCCAGGTTATTTTTCAGTCTTTATCGGTACGGGCAGGATGATAAAGAAGCCACGCCTATAGGGTCTGACTTATCTTGTTTTCTTGAACAATACGTGTAGAAGCAGAAACTTTTACGGAACTGATATTAGCAGTACGAATATGTGGGCCAATTAGGTCATAATGTTAGCTGTAGCAAGTTCGAGGAATGAGAGCAGGCGGGGTTGTCGTTCTCTCCGCAGGAGATCGGTTTATTTGCGTTGTAAACTGAACAGAAATATCAAAATGTAACAAAAGGGTCCATTTAGCCTTCTCGCGGTGGATCTAGGTCAGCGTCACGCTCGCTCCGGACCTCCCTGGTCCGTTCGCTCCTGGGTCTCCGCCTCACTATAACAGCAAACAGGCACATAAGTACAGCCTCCCTGATTGACCTGAGTGCAGACACCTGCTCATCACCAGGTTCAATCCCCCCCCCCGGCCAATCCCGTGCGCTCCCAACCTGTCCATACTCCCCCTGCAGGCCAGACGTCGCACGTCCCCCCACACGCCCCCACCGCCCGACACCGGCCGGGGTCACATCCGGCCGCCGACTCACTCCCCCCCATTTGTGCCCCAGGCCTGTGCACGACCCGAAAGTTAAAGGGCTGCAACGCGAGGTACCACCGGTTGATCCTCGCGTTGGCGTCCTTCATGCGGTGGAGCCACTGGAGGGGGGCGTGGTCGGAGTAGAGGGTGAATGCGCGCCCCAACAGGTAGTAGCGAAGGGCGCCGACTGCCCACCGGATGGCGAGACACTCCTTCTCCACCGTGCTGTACCGACCCTCCCGGTCCGATAGTTTCCGGCTCAGGTACAGCACCGGGCGGTCGACCCCCTCCACCTGCTGGGTCAGGACCGCGCCCAGCCCCCTATCCGACGCGTCCGTCTGCAGGGAGAAAGGGAGATCAAAGTTAGGGGCGCATAGGACCGACTCTCCACAGAGGGCTGTTTTAATAGCCTCAAACGACACCTGGCATGGCTCTGACCACTGGACTGTATCTGGGGCCCTCTTACGGGTGAGGTCGGTCAAGGGGCTGGCCAGGTCCGAGAAGTGCGGCACGAACTGCCGGTAGTACCCTGCCAGCCCCAAGAACCGCCTCACCTCCTTCTTGGTTCTGGGCCGAGCGGAGGCGGCCACCGCCGTAGTTTTAGCGACCTGTGGCCGGACCTCCCCCCCCCCCAGGTGGTACCCCAGATACTGGATCTCCCTCCGCCCGATCACACACTTCTTCGGGTTGGCCGTGAGCCCCGCTTGTCTCAGCGACTGAAGGACGGCCGCCACCTGCCGCACATGCTGCTCCCACGTTCCACTATAGATGACCACGTCATCAATGTAGGCAGCAGCATACGCGGCGTGTGGCCGTAACACCCGATCCATCAGTCGCTGAACCGTGGCCGGGGCCCCGAACAACCCGAACGGAAGCACCTTGAACTGGTATAAACCGAGCGGAGTGGAGAACGCCTTTTTTTACCGGGCTGCTGGTGACAGCGGAATCTGCCAGTAGCCCTTCGTGCAGTCCAGAGTCGTATAATAGGTGGCCATGCCAAGCCGGTCCACGAGCTCGTCGATCAGAGGCATTGGGTAGGCGTCGAACTTTGAGACCGCGTTCACCCTACGATAGTCCACACAGAATCGGACCGACCCGTCCGGCTTCCCCACAAGCACGACGGGACTGCACCAGTCGCTGTGGGACTCCTCGACCACGCCCAACTCTAACATGGTTGCTAATTCGCGCCGTACCACATCTTGTTTGTGGACGGGCAGCCTATAGGGGCGTGTCCGCACCGTTAACCCGGGCTGCGTCTCGATGTCGTGAGTAATTAGTGGGGTGCGACCGGGCAGGGGCGAAAAGACGTCAGCGAACTGGAGTTGCAGGCCGGCAACGTCCCGCGCCTGACTCCGCGAGAGGTCCTCGCCCTGACCTACCGGAGGGGTGGGACCTGGGCCCGGGACTTCCGGCCCGAGCTCTTCTCCCTCCGGCAGCGTCGACGCAAACGCGACAGGGACCACGTCGTTCCACCTCTTCAGGAGGTTGATGTGGTACACCTGTTTGTTTTCGCCCCTGTCCGAACGCGCTACCTCGTAATCCACGTCCCCGACTCGCCGCGTGACCACGAAGGGCCCTTGCCACTTCGCGAGTAATTTGGTGTTAGAGGTGGGCAGCAGTACTAGGACCTTGTCCCCCGGGGTGAGATCGCGTAATCTAGTCCCTCTGTCGTACAGGCGTCTCTGACTCTCCTGGGCGCGGTGCAAATGCTCACGTGACAATACCCCTAGTAAGTGAAGCTTTGCACGCAGGTCCATGATGTACTGGATTTCGTTTTTGCTGTCACTGTCACTGATACGACATGAAACAACGCCTGCGCAACACTCTTCGCGGAGATGTTGCGCAACGGAATTGCTTCCGGGTATCGGGTTGCGTAGTCGATCAGGACTAACACAAATCGATACCCTTGTGCGGAACGTTCTAATGGCCCGATAATGTCCATGCCAACGCGGTCGAAGGGGGCTTCCACCAGGGGGAGGGGCCGTAAGGGAGCCCTGGGGACGGCCGGGGGATTCACCAGCTGGCATTCGGGGCAGGATGCGCACCACCTGCGCACTTCCGCCCGAATCCCCGGCCAATAGAACCGGGCCATTATCCGGTTGAGTGTTTTCTCGTACCCCAAATGGCCTGCCATTGGTTTGTAATGCGCCGCCTGGAAGACCATTTCCCGGCGGCTCCTTGGCACCAGCAACTGGGTGATCACCTCCTCACTCTGGGTGTCACGACTCACCCGAAATAGCCTGTCCCTAACCACCATAAAGTGTGGGTAAGTCAGCGCCGCGTCTGGCCGGACCCGACTCCCATCAATACTTATCACCTGGTCGTAGGCTGAGCTCAATGTGGCGTCACGAGACTGCTCGAGGGGGAAATCCTCCACCGGTGGGAATCTCGGCGCTGGGACTTTGGGGTGAGGACCCCCCCCTTCCCCCGATCCCTGAGCAGCGTCGGACTCCCCCGCCTCGGCGCAGAATACCGCACATGACTTACATATCCCTACCTGTCGTGTCCGCATCCCCGTAGTCCCCCTAACTGCCTGTGGGAACCCCGCCCAATCCAACCCAAGAATCAGGGGATGCGAGAGGCTCGAACTAACCGCCGCCTTCATCATATATTTTCTACCCCCACAACGAATTTCGATGGGGACTAAAGGATACTCGTGCACATCCCCGTGTATACACCTCACCGAAACGCTCGACGCCTCCAACAATGCCTCGGACCGCACCAAGCGCTGGTGGATCATGGTCTGCATGCAGCCCGAGTCCAACAGCGCCTGGTGCGTCCCCCGCTGTATCCTCACCGGGATACGGTACGCCTCGCCGGGACCGTGGGGAGGAGACGGGGCCCCGGTGACGCGGACGACCTGACCCACCTCCATCATGGGGCACTCCCGCCGGAAGTGGCCAGGCCGCCCACACCGCCAACACCCCTCCCCTGCCGCCTGAGCGCCCGTCTGTGGAAGGGGGGTGGAAGGCGACTCATGTGCCCGCTCTGGACCGCGCCCCCCCCATCTCGCCCTCGGCGCCGGGGTTGGCCTCTCCCGCCGTGGGGCAGCCGCCCCGGTACGTGGGCCCGGTGACGGCGGTCGCTGGCTCACCGGTGGTGGCTGCAGGTGGCTCTCCGCCAGGTCGACCGCAGCAGCGAGGCGCTCGGTACGGTGGTACCGGACCCAGGTGGAGGTCCGAGCCGGCAGCCCCTCCACGAATCTTTCCAAGACCACCTGCTCGACCAGGTCCTCCGCCGTGTTCCGGTCTGGGACCAGCCACCTCTTGGCCTGGTCCCTCAGCTGCTGGGCGAAGGCGAAGGGTCGGTCCCCCTCGCTGCAGCGCCCGGAACCGCCGCCGATGTTCCTCGGGGTAGAGACCCAGCCGGTCCCGGATGGCCCTGGTGATCGCGTCGTAGTCCCGCTGGGCCCCGGCCGGCAGGCTGTGGGCCGCGAGCTGCGCCTCTCCGGTCAGGAGCGGTAGGAGCCGGTGCGCCCACTCCGGTCGAGGCCACCCCGAGACCTCGGCCACCCCCTGGAAGGTTTTGAGGAAGACTTCCGCGTCATCGGCCTCCCCCATCTTCGGGACGTGAATCTGGGCTGCGGGTCCCGGCCCTCGGGGTCCTCCGCCGCGTCCGCCGGAGGCGAGGAGCTCATGGAGCATGGCCCGATCGGCGGCAAAGGACTGGGCCAGCTCCGTGAGCACCTCGTTCTGTGCCTGGTGGAGCTGGCCTTGCCTCTCGGCCATCTGGGCCAGGTGCCCGAGTACATTTCCCAACGGGGACTGGTCCATTTATCTGCTCTCGGGGCCCCACATTGGGCTCCAGTGTAGCAAGTTCGAGGAATGAGAGCAGGCGGGGTTGTCATTCTCTCCGCAGGAGATCGGTTTATTTGCGTTGTAAACTGAACAGAAATATCAAAATGTAACAAAAGGGTCCATTTAGCCGTCTTGCGGTGGATCTAGGTCAGCGTCGCGCTCGCTCCGGACCTCCCTGGTCCGTTCGCTCCTGGGTCTCCGCCTCACTATAACAGAAAACAGGCACATAAGTACAGCCTCCCTGATTGACCTGAGTGCAGACACCTGCTCATCACCAGGTTCAATCCCCCCCCCCCGGCCAATCCCGTGCGCTCCCAACCTGTCCATACTCCCCCTGCAGGCCAGATATCGCACGTCCCCCCACATTAGCTTTTATATCGTGTTATCTAATGAGGTAACAGAAGACATTAATTTACATTGCCTCCCTTCGACTCCTCATCCTCCTCCTCCTCTTCATCCTCCTTCCACTCCTCATCCTCCTCCTCCCTCTACTCCTCCTCCACCCCCTCCTCTTCTTCCTCATTCCACTCCTCATCCTCCTCCCTCCTCCTCCCTCTACTCCTCCTCCACCTCCTCCTCTTCTTCCTAATCCCACTCCTCATCCTCCTCCCTCTATTCCTCCTCCTTCTGCTCCTCCCCTACCTATTCTTCTTTTCTCTGCAGTTCTTAGTTTCTTAACTGATTGTCATCTCTGTTTCTTTCTCTCTCTCTCTCTCTCTCTCTCTCTCTCTCTCTCTCTCTCTCTCTCTCTCTCTCACACTCTCTGTCATGTCGCTCTTGCTCGGTCCCTCAGAGTTTTACTACGGTAGAAACAGCAGGTTGACCTTTCTGCCTGGTGATTACTTAAGAATGGGAGCACCTCTTTCATCACACAGCCTCCATCGTCTGACTCCCTGCCTCAACATGACTCCCTTGTCTCTCCTTGATGTGTCCAACTGCATGTCCTTGAGGCTGAGCTGTGCATGTTTTCCTGGTTTTCAGGGGAGGGGGTGGTTCGGTCTCCAGACAGGGATATTAATAATTAACGTCTGCATCCTCTTCTAATGCTGCCTCCCACTATCTAATGTCACTGGCAGAGACTGGGCTGGAGCACTCTGGCCACGCCCACCAATAGGTTAATGGAGCCAAGTTGGCAGCACCCTCTCTTGACACCGGGGCATTTAAACGCAAAAGCATCGATAAAACACACGGCAGGCTTTATGGGGTACGCTTCAAACCTGCATTTTGTTTACTAACAGCTCACAGCTGGCGAGCAATCACCGCAGAATGTGCCACTTGACAACATAGTGGTTATGTCACCCAGATTCGTCTTTGATGTTAAACCTGCTCCCTCATCTAAATTTCCGTCTAACTATAATTAAATATATCCTGATCCAGAAGTTGCTAGTGTAATTTAAGTGTGACAACTTAAACTAAGCTATTTTATAGCCCAGCATGGTTATATAGATCCTTTCTTTAGTGGACTGAACTAGTGAAGGTAACTCACATTGATCATTTGCTGGGGCTTTGATACACATAAAAAATAAAACACCTGCCTACTTGGACGATGTTAAGGTTGAGGCTACACCTGTGTTTGCCTAGCCTTGACAGCTCTCTGAAAAGGGTCCATGTGAATCATCTTCACTAGTTTAGTCCACTACCCTTGCTCTGGTACTTCAAAGCAGCAGACCCATAAGAGGTGTAATGGGCGACAGATTTGTTTTTCTTACACTTCAATATTTGAGGTGCTTTCTTCAAATATTTATATAGATATCCCTTACACTTATCTTGAACCAGCAGTATTGTCATTGACAGCCATGCTAAGCTACATGGCTTCACAACACTTTGAAGAGAGATTGCATTTAATGAAGGGCAATCTCTGGTCTATCTAGCATGTCTCATAACTCCGGAAGGGCTGTTATGGGCTGTGTGTTTAACATTTCTATATAAATGGAGATTGCAGATGCTTTCCCAAATCACAATTTGAATTTGGATTCAAATTGCAAGATGAGCTCGTAAACAGAGCCCCGGCCCTGGTGTGAAGCTTAAATAGGCCTTTGTATTAGTGGGTTGATTGGAGCCCACACTGTAAACCCAAATTTTGCTTGCTTGTTGTCTTAACAATTGTTTTCTTGTCAACATGACATGGGTGTGTGTAGAAAGTTGATTTAACTTCAAATAATTAATTGACAACGTCTCAACTACATGGAAGTTAACCAAATGTAAAATCAATGTTATGTTAGCTAGATTAAAAGAAGGGGATTTTTAGGCGTGAATGGACCTCTGCCCCATCGGACGTTCATTCATTCAGGTGGGTGGTTACCACGTGGCATGATGGCAGCGGCATTGCCGCATACGTGCCACTGAACAGCGCAGCTCAGGTGATAGTCAGTGTATATATCTATGGTCGCTAAACGTTTATTTCTTGTTACACTTAATCCAAAATAATTAATCAAGTGGAAAAATGATTGTTATATATAGCGGGCGCTTGCGTGGGGATCCCCATTCATATGGCTAGAGGCTAGGTGCTTGCTACATCCTGTACTCCCGGTAGAAACAAAGGCTTGATGCGTGCAGGCTTGATGCGTGCAGGCTTGATGCGCGCCAAATTTTAGTGGAGAACCAGCGCCAGTGGCCTTGAATATGTACTACAGTGTGTGTGTGTGTGTGTGTGTGTGTGTGTGTGTGTGTGTGTGTGTGTGTGTGTGTGTGTGTGTGTGTGTGTGTGTGTATGCGTGTGTGTGTGTGTCTGTGTGTGTGTGTGGTAAAAGTTATTAATTAATTTAGGTCGCATTCAGGTGTTTATTGTGCTCACCCTTAGTCTCTTATGTTTTTCGTCCTTTTTTTTTACATTCATTGGCTGCTGTTCAGGGCTTCTGGGTGCTACTGTGTTTCATTTTTATGTAAAAATATTACATATTGTTTTGGGTAAATAGGAAAATATGAAATGGTTATTTAATTACCAATTTTTATTTTGTAAATTGCTTTGGTAAAAACATAAAATGCTTATTGAAGTTGCATATTTGCCCTAATTCTGTTTTCTTTCTTTTTCAAGGTCTACATGCTTGAAATGGTACAATGCAAACATAAATGAGGTGGCTTTGTAAGTATTGTACCTACTTCTCAGAAAATAGTAGAAGAATAATTGAACATTATAGAGCTGTCCATGAACATTTTGTAAGAAACTATCCATTCGTTTTCCGGTTACAGCAATCCCTGAAAAACCACTTAAGACAACATGGAGTTTCACAGCATGAACCTATTGGACATTTAAACTTTAAAACAAACTGTCAGTTATGCGATTTCAATGAACTAGTGACTATAAAACAGTATTTCTCTCATCTTGGGAAACATCTTAAAAGCAAAGAGACTGTTACTTGCCCCTTTAATCATTGTTCTTTCAAATCAAGTGTTTACTCTACCTTTACTTCACACAAAAGTCAATTTCATAACAATGTCACGCTGCAAGACTTGAAATCTGAGCTTTTTATTCAAACAAATGTAAATGAGGAGCACCTGGTTGATCAAGTGCAGCTAGATATCAGTAATGCTGAATTTTCTGGGGTTGAGAAAATAACCGAGCATGAAGTTAACGCTGATAAAGTTCAGGCTAGACTTGCATCTTTACTTCTGCAATTGCAAACGGTTTTGCATGTCTCAAAGACAGCAGTTCAGCAAATAGTTACATAATTTAGGGATATTGGTTTTAGTTGGTGAGCTAAAAAAAAAAAAAAAAAAAGCACTTTAAATATAGTTAAAGATACTTTGTGCCAGGCTAATAATTTTAGCTGTCTTTCAGAAGGTGGGAACTTCAGTGTTATTAACCAAGTTGAATTTGTTTTAGATTTGTCATCAAAACGAACATTTGTTTATGTGTCAATCTCGGGTGTTCTTCAAGTATTGTTGAATAGGGTTGATGTACTTGACAGAATTTTAGAAGAAAGATAAAAATTACAATCTGGCCATTATGCATCTTTTTCTGATGCATCATACAGCAGGAAAAATCCACTTATTTCTGGTGAAGATCTAAGTATTTCTCTTGGCTTATGTATTGATGATTTTAAAGTATGTAATCCTTAAGGGACCTCAAGGAAAAAAAAATGTGTGCCATCTATTGGGTAATTGCCAATTTACCTGTAAGAGACAGATCATCCTTATCTACTATATATCTGGCTGCCCTATGCAAAAGTCAGGATGTTAAAACATTTGGTTACAGTCCATTTGTTCAACCATTGCTGAGACACCTAAAAATTGCTTGAAAATCAAGGAATTTACATAAACAGATCAGAGGCACAGTACTATACATTTCATCAGATAATTTGGGGGCCCATTCTTTTGCTGGCTTTCAAGAATCATTTAATGTGGACAAGTTTTGTAGATTTTTGCCTGTAAGGTCGAAAAGATACTCAAAATTGTTCTGTAAGAAGTGGTGCATTTGTATTGGAACAAGAGAGTAACATAACCTAGACCTCTATGAGCTTAAGGACAATGTGACTTTGAAAAGTGTGAATGGGGTAAAAATGGACTGTGTTTTAAGTGAACTACAGTACTTTCATTGCATCACAAGGTTTCCACCTGACTTTTTGCATGATCTTTTGGAAGGTATTGTACCTTTAGAGCTGTGTTTTTGTTTGAAAAAATGAATTGAAAATAAATATTTCACTGTAGATCATTTAAATACTGCCATACAGCACTTCCCTTATAAGTTTCCAGACAAAACCAATTGTCCTCAGAAAATTCCAGTAAATTTCCATTTGGTTGGAACAATAAGAGGGAATGGCCATGAGAATTGGACTCTGTTAAGGTTGTTGCCATTAATTATTGGTGAGGTTGTTCCTATAAATGATAACGCTTGGTCTGTGATTCTCAAACTAAATGACATTGTTGAAATCTTAGTATCGTCCATTTTCACAGAAGAAAGCCTCTTTTACTGGAAGCAAAGGTCTTTGAACACAGGAAACTTTTTATAGAAGTGTTTCCTGATGTGAAACTCAACCCAAACATAATTTCCTTGAACATTATCCCGGTCTAATTCGTTGCTTTGGACCCGTGGTGGACTTCTGGACATTTCACTTTGAAGCTAATAATAACTTCTTCAAGAAAGCTGCCCGGGATCTAAATAACTTAAAGAACATTGTTTTGTCCTTGGCCAACAAACACCAACTTATGCAATGCAACCCTTTCATAAATGTGGTATTATGGTATATACCATGCTTATTTTCATGCAAGCTGTCAGACTGTTGCCCTGAAGCCTGATCTTTACACGAAGAGTGAATACAGTTTAGATTGTTTTATACTTCACTATAATATTCACCATTAAAAAATAATAATTAAGTAGGTAAGGCGGCAGCCGCTTGTTGATAAGGCAGCCGAAACCCTGCCTAGGCTCTTCGAACTGGAATGCAAACACAGGGGCCACCATAGCTAGCAATATGCCAGTTTACAGGGCCTAGGTTGTGTATTACCACTGGATTTGTGATAGTGAGATATTCACTGATTTTGACAACAAGCGTTCTCCAGAATTGCTGACTCCACCTTAAGTTTTGCTACCAAAATAGACAAAATTTAAAACCTATTTTCAGTATTACATAAGGTTTAAATAAGACATTCAATTTATAATCTGGCAGAAAAAAAATCCAACACCTTACAGTGCACTTCTACTGCGAAGGTGCAATTGAAAATTTGATTTCAATTTGAAGTTACTCATATGATATGCATAGGCGTACCCAGTGGTGTAGTGGTCCCTGGAGAAGTGGGTATACTCTAAATGTTTGCCCTTTTTTAACGCAGCCCAGAAAAACGCCCTGTTTTAGAAACAGTGACACGTGAGACTACTCTATTTAGTTTACCCAAAAATCTGTCAGTAGTATTTGCTCATTGTCACATAATTTCTGCTGCTTGATCTCAGGGAGGAAGGATTATGAAATTACTAAACCAATACTGGCCCACGGACTAGTGAGAGACAACTGTGCATTTTGAGTGAACTATTCCTTATTCCTGGAATGACACCTATTCTCTCACTTGGCAAGTCAGTCATTTCTTTTGTAAACTGTGTCTTTGAACAGCTGATTTGCAACACATAGCATGGGCCAGAGTGTGCCACTATTATAAAATTAACATGACTTGATCAGGAGCAGTTTGTAGGTATTACTGGTCACACAGGCAGCCTGCATGAATGTAAAATATAGATGAGGCAAACATGGTGTTTCAGTAATTTTTTGAATATTTATTTAAATAAAATACTTCAGATCTGAATTTGACAATGCATCCTTGTTCATATTTCACCTTAGATTAAAAAAAACGCACATCATTCTCTTCCACATCAATCATCTCGTTAGATGTATATAATATCAATATATATAAATATCATATGATGATTGAACATCATCATTGAAATTATTCAACAAAACAATATGTAACAACAATATTTAGTTTACAAAGAAAAACATAAAAAGCATTTACAACACATCAACAGTGATATACTCTCTGAACCCAGTACTGGATTTCTAACCTTGCTCATACTACAGTATTTTCCAGACAGACTTGCTTTCTGCAGGAGTTTTCAAACTGCACTGTCTAGAATGCACAAAAGAGGCAGCACGTTGGCTCTTCAACCAGGTCCTTATATACTTACTAGGATCAAACTTGGAAGTAGGCGGGCCATTGATACTAATCATCATCAAGTTTGATATGTTTGAGATCAGTAGGACAGCCCTTTTGTCTGAGCTTATATTGTTCATAAGGCTAAGGTTCCTCTCACACTCTGCTGTACTGACAGGGAATGTTTTCATACAGTTCATGAGTGGTTTTAGGTCCTTGGGCTCACTAGTGGGCTGTTCCAGTAGGTCCCGCATCCCATTCAGTGCTTGGTCTGTGCACAGGTTAAATCGCTTGACAGTCGCTTAATTTGTTCTTCACCATGGCGAATGCTGGGCTTTGATGGCCATTTACTCTGATCAAGGATCCTGAGGTCCTTGATGGTCTCATCCTCAAAAGACAAGCGTATCTCCAGATTGTTCACAAGGCTTTGTAAGAACTGGCCTGGATTGATAGACTTTAGCTTTGCCATTGTTTTCAGTGTTGTAGACCAATACTCCCCAGTCTTTTTTGCTTCTAAAGCCTCACTATATTTCTCACCTGGACTCTCTTTGAATGACTGGATCACTCTGATTGAGCATTTCAGCAGATGCTCAGCTCTGAGCAGAGTTATCGAACGAGACTGAAGCTCCTGTGACAGGAGACTTAGTTCATGGAGTGTGTCATACATGAGCCCAAGGTCACAAATAAATTCTGGACTTTGAACACGGTCTAGTAAACCTCTGTACATTTGTCTTTGGTGAGCCTCGTCTCATCACAGCAAGCATTTTTAAAGTGCTGCACAAGAGCTCCCAGGGATGTCCAAACAGCAGGAACAGTCCGAAAGCTACTGGCCACCCAGCGTACATCCAAGTTTCTGCCAATGCAAAGAAGTTGTGAGCCACAGCCCCTCTGCCAGTCATCCTCGTCAGCTGCCACAGCCATTTAACATCCCTACTTTTTCATTTGATGTGGAACTTAAGTTGAGGCACGGAAATTAAGCCTTCCATAAAGACGGAACCCTTCTTGTCTCCAAAGAAACAAAATCTGACATTTTGGATTAAATTGCAGAATCCATCTATGTCCACAACCCATACCGAACACATGAGGAATATGATTTGGTGTCACAAGCTCTTGTCGAAAAACATTCATGTCTGAGGGAACCAGGGTCAGTCAGTGGTTGGTACTGTTGGAAATTTAGTTTGAAGTTTAAAATGGATAACTTCAGACAGAAGCTACGATTGGCTGGATGCCCAGAGCTCAAGATAAACTCGCGCTCTCCAGGTACACCTGGGAAAGGAAAACTTAAGAGGGCCAAAAAATCTGAAGTCAATTTCCTGCCAGACACCCCTGAGGGAAAAACACAACGTTCCCTCGAAGACAAAAGAACGGAAATGAAGAAGAGGAAAATTGATTGGCAGCAAATAAAATAAATGATGAACAGCACCTTTTCTTTACGGAGAAAACTAATTGTGGAGGATAAGTCACCTGTGGCTGACGTAAGAGCAAGTTGGCCAGCACTGTTCTCTGAACGTCAGATAAAAGTATTTTTCTATTTCAGATGAGGTAATGAGGATCAGATTTGAAACTGATTAAGATTTTCTAGATAATTTATTTAAGAATAACAATAATATTAAGTTAATATCATTATGAATAATTTGGTATACTGACTAAAGCGTACATTGATTTAAAAAAAAAATGTTTCATGCAACAGTGATGTAATTGAATTAACAGCCAATCGCTGGTGTTCCTTTGCTTGTTTTCTGCCTAACAGATTGAAGCAGAGTTTGCTTGCCTTACCTCTGTTGACCTGAAAGGCTCCCTCTTCGCTGGCCTTGACAAGTATCTGCTGAGGTTCCTTGAGGTGTACAGAGCCAGGAGTGGGCTGTAGGAGCTGAACAGCCTTTTGAGTACTCTGGATAATGACGTACGTGTGTTGATATTAGTCTGTTTTACACAATCCAATTAAATCAACCCTTATTTTTCTTACTATCTATTCAGGCCCGCCGCTCCCTATACGCAGAGTACGCAGAGTGCGTAGGGCACCAAGTACCTGGGGGGGCGCCAAAAATTATGGTTTGCAAAAAAAATAAAAAATAAAAATAATTATTACATTATTGAATTAAAAAAATATATAAATTAGTTATGAAGAGGCCCACCGTTGTTTTTTCTTAATTGCATAACCTGTCACTCAATTTCAGAAATTATATGTTTTTACCTAATATATAAAAAGAGGCTCCCCTTCCCCCCCCCCCCCCCCCGCCCCCCCCCCCCCCCCCCCCCCCCCCCCCGCTCGCGTAGGGCACCGAAACGGCCAGCAGCCGTTACAGATCATAGAGCAATAGTTCCAAAACCCATTGTAGACTCCCATTTTGAGCTAGAATGCTTTTTGAATACTTCTATAATGAAAAGTTATTTATTTCATTCTAGTCCACTCAAACAAGTATGCAGACATTAGTAGAATATAACATCACTTGGAATTGTATTCTGATTTCTGGCCTAATATATCCCATTAGTTGGTTATTTTCTTATTTTGACAGAGTTCCAACCAAAGGCAAAGGGCAGTTGTTTTGATGGGGCTCCCCTACTCTCTAAAAGATGTGGCCAAACTTTACAAGAAAGTACAGGTATGCTTTTCAATATTTTCTAAATGCTTTCTGTTGTAAAAATAATAATAAATTAATCTGTACATTTAAATTATATTCATGTGAACATGCATTGCGGTAAGAACAATGCTCAAAGGCTGACTATAACACCTTTTTGTGATAAAACAAAGTAGACTAAACGGACTACCCCAGATAAACCAGCACCACACATTCTAGTGGGGCAGAAGTGAACATTGAAAAGGATTATTTATGTGTGACTCTACTTTGTTTCATCCTAAATGTTGCATAGTCTGCTGTTAATTTGGACAAAGGTAATGGCAGTCGGTATCCTTATGGTGGAACAGATTAATGATCGGGTCTGTTTCTCAGTAGTCCTTGAAGAGGAAATCATCTTTCCAAGCCTCAGTGATTTTCCAACTGCTGTGGCACTGCTGATGGGTCTGCTCTTTGCCCTCAACATCGACTACTCTAGAGGCCTTAGGTACACGTTAGTGGTAATTCAGAAGGTGCTTATGGACATTGTTGGAGAGAAATGCTCTGCATTGGTTCATGGCTTAAAAAAACGACTCTTGAGGACGAAAAACTAAGCTTAAAAAGCAGAGTTTACGCTACTTTTAACATTGTTGTAACATCAATGCTTGTTTTGATGCACTTTTTGTAAATGCACATTGTTGCGTTGTTGTGTTTACGTTTTGTTCCACTATTTATGACATTAGCTGGCATTCAACAATTTACAAGTTTTAACAAGTTTTTAAATTTTACTGTTTTTTGTGAAGATTTCATTTTCGAGAGAGAGAGAGAGAGAGAGAGGTAGGTAGGTAGCTGGAGAGAGAGAGAGAGAGAGAGAGAGAGAGAGAGAGAGAGAGAGAGAGAGAGGTAGGTATGTAGATAGCTGGAGAGAGGTAGGTAGCTGGAGAGAGGTAGGTCGCTAGAGAGAGAGCGGTAGGTAGGTAGCTGGAGAGAGAGAGAGAGGTAGCTGGAGAGAGAGAGAGAGGTAGGTAGCTGGAGAAAGGTAGGTAGGTAGCTAGAGAGAGGTAGGTAGGTAGCTGGAGAGAGGTAGGTAGGTAGCTGGAGAGAGGTAGCTAGCTATCTAGAGAGAGAGAGAGAGAGAGAGAGAGAGAGGTAGGTAGGTAGCTGGAGAGAGAGAGAGAGAGAGAGAGAGAGAGAGAGGTAGGTAGCTGGAAAGAGAGAGAGGTAGGTAGGTAGGTAGCTGGAGAGAGAGAGAGGTAGGTAGGTAGCTGGAGAGAGAAGTAGGTAGGTAGGTAGGTAGGTAGGTAGGTAGGTAGAGAGAGAGAGAGAGAGAGAGAGAGAGAGAGAGAGAGAGAGAGAGAGAGAAGAGAGAGAGAGAGAGGTGGCAGGAGAGAGAGAGATAGAGGTGGCAGGAGAGAGAGAGAGATAGAGGTGGCAGGAGATGGAGATAGGAGAGCGAAAGAGAGAGAGATTTCTTAACTATTTGTATTCAGTGTGGGCATCCATCGACCTTATCTTTGTTTACAGTACTTTTTGAAAACAGGCATGATGTTTCTTTTGAGAGGTGAAGTATCAACTTCAGGTGTGAGGTTGAAACATTGTTCGATATTCACTTGATTCAGAAGTGAAGTTGAACTAGTTACTGTGTGTGTTTCTGAATGTGTGTCAGTTTGTGTGGGATATTCGCTCATAAATATGAGAGTACCGTGGATGTGATCTGTATGACATCGCCTGATTTCCCCATAAGCTCAGCCAAGGTATATACAAGGCTATTCTATCTCTCCCTCTTTGTTGTGTTTTGTTCAAACATGTACATTTTTTTACAATAAAACAGTTGGTCAGTGACTGCCAAAATCTCTAGTGTAAAGGATAGTCATTATTTTGAAAAAAATCCTGAGCAAGTATGAAATGTGATTCATGCAGATATATGTAGTGAGCAAGCAATGTTTTTACAGGTTCAAAAGAAATCCAATCCACTATAAAATGTAATTTGGTTTACAATTGTTAAGTGCAAATAACAAGTATAACATTTAAATCAACTCATACATTTAAGTAATCTTGATTGGGCTTTATTTTCAATCAGTTAATAAATGTAAGTACAACTCACTAGTATATCAGTTAAATCAAACTATACATATAAGTAATCTTGATGGGGCTTTAAATTCAATCAGTTCATGAATGTAAGTACAACTCACTAGTATATCAGTTAAATCAACTTATACATTTAAGTAATCTTCATTGCGGTTTATATTCAATCAGTTCATAAATGTAAGTACAACTCACTAGTTTTGTAGTTACATCAACAAAAAATGTATGTTACTTATAATGCTATTTAAGTTTAATCAACTATTGAATTTATGTAGTATTGACTCAAGGTTAAGTTATGTCACCTGACGGTTTCAAGTAATATGGACTGAAGATGGAGTTGAGTCAAATAGCAATATATATTTAAGTTAACTTATTGTCTTAGTTGTCTTGACATACACTTCAAGGCAGCATGGACACTCAAATTGTTAAGTTGAAACAACAAGTTCGGGTTTCAGTGCACTCACTGGCTGTGGTTCTCATTATCCTTTTCCGCGCAGATTGCCATCATGTAGATTTCAAACAAATGACTTAACAGTTTTTTAACAAGGCTGAAATCACGCAGTAATACCGGGGGAAACAATGGCTTGTGGTGGCGATGAGGGAACACTCTCTGATAGCTGTGGCTGTCATATTCAATTAACATGCTATTCATTCCCACGTTCTGTTGTGAGCACAAGCACCCGGCTGTTCATCCACTTCCTTATTAATTGTTCCAATGTAAACCAGTGATTAACATTTGTTCTTTTGGCTACCATGGAAACAACCATCTCCTCCCAGCCCATGGAAAAAAACTGAATCAATCAACCCAAGGGCTTGGCAAATAACTTGTCTGAGTCCTTCAAAAACGAAATATCTTGGCCTTCACATGTCTTGCTCCAGTCTCAGCTCTCATGTTGACTGACAGCTATGACAAACAAGGGATTCTGCTGATATCCATCGGTTCATGTTGATCGTAAATGGTAATGAGTCATTTATATATCATAGCTTTTCTAGCATTTTAGAATTAGTGGCCCACCTTCACACACCCGTTCACACACACATTTACACACTGCGGGCAGTGTCAGCCCTGCAAGGCAACAGCCAGCTCTCCAGGGGGGCAGTTAGGATTTAGACGATCAAGGACACCTAGACACTTATTTAGGAGGAGCAGGAGATTGAACCAGCAACCCTCCGGTTGCTCATGACCCATTTTGCCTCCTGGGCACTGCCACTGTGATTCAGAAATGATGTCTGGACAGAGTGAACAGATCATTTAGCTATATTATTAAGGGCCCTATTTTAACAGATTGAAACACAAGTGAGAAGCGCAAAACGGAAGTAGCTTTGTGGGCGGGTCTCTGGCGCTGTTGCTATTGTGGCCGCTACACTGTAAAAAATAAAAAGTTACTTCAACTTGAAATTTCAAGGCAACTGTCTGCACAGGATTTTTGGGTTTTCATGTCAACTCAAACATCACGGTTGTGCCAACACAACTCAAACATTCTTACAGTTGTACCAACTAATTTCTTTTTTTTGAGGCAACTAGATTTTTGGGTTTTCATGTCAACTCAAATATCACAGTTGTGCCAACTTAATCCTTACAGTTGTACCAACTAATTTCTTCTAATTATTATTCTCTCATTTTTTGTCCAAATAACTTGTATTTCATATCAATGAAAGCTTCACAAATGTAGTTGTACACATTAAGAATTCTAAGTCAATATGTTGTATCATTCATATGTAAAGAATTAACAATTACACAAATGGACAATAAACCAGCTTTTGCATTTTAACATTTTTTGCAAGTTTTATTATTTTTATAAATAATGAGGGACGACGGATTACTTTACAGTAGGGCTTAACATAACTGACCACAAACAAGCTTCCCATTTATCTGCTGTGTGTGTGTGTGTGTGTGTGCGTGCACGCGCGCTCTCTGGTGTCAACAAAAAAAAGGAAAGAGCAGGGGGAAACACAGCAAACTAAAAATGTAGGCCTCCAAAATGTTTCCTGATATTGTCTGGTCAGGCCCCAAGAATAAGAGGAATTCAAGAAATGGATCAACCCTTAGCTCAAAGTAACAGCTTGGTTTAAACGTAACATTATAAACAGCCCTTGCCACCACATCCAAAGTAAAAAAATCACAAAAAGTAATTTCAAAGCTCAAAGTAAATTTCAGTACCTTTTTACTGACAAAATGTCTATGTACTTGTAATAAAATAATGCGGGCAGACAGATTACTTTACTGTAGGGCTTAACATAACTGACCACAAACAAGCTTCCCATTTATCTGCTGTGTGTGTGTGTGTGTGTGTATGTGTGTGTGTGTGTGTGTGTGTGTGTGTGTGTGTGTGTGTGTGTGTGTGCACGCTCTCTGGTGTCGACCAAAAAAGGAGAGAGCAGGGGGAAACACAACAAACTAAAAATGTAGGCCACATAAAAAAAATCTTAAACGTTTCCTGATTATGTCTGGTCAGGCCCCAAGAACAAGAGAAATTCAAGAAATGGATCAACCCTTGGCTCAAAGTTAAAGCTTGGTTTTTAAGCTCCTGACACGCTGCGAGCAATTGGCGGACATCTCCATGAAAATGTGTTGAATAGTTTCAATTGTGTATTTGAGTTCTTTTGGGTACTCCATGTTTAATGCGTACATCAGCCCAAAAAGATAGGCAACCGCTGTTGGGAGGTCTGAAGATCTGTGAGGACAATGGACTGCTCCAAGACGACGGCCACAATGATGTTGATGACAGTGGGCTGTGCGTTAGGTGCGTCATCATCCTCAAGCACGGCAAGGACACCCATCTGGACGCCTTTGGTCTGCTTGTCTTCTGAATTGGTTTCCTGGAAAAATTAATAAAATTGAAATACTGCTATGTAGCAAACAGGCTAATAAAAATACAGTCTGAAGACATTTTGTGTACAATATTCTTTGCTAGCCCATTTAATATCTAGATATACACTGTGGAAGCCCGTCTCCCCGAATGTCAGGTTCTCGGTAGGAATCACACGGTAAGCAAGGGTTAAGCCGCAGTCGGCGTTTATTCAGCAAGAATCAATAAAGTCTGTATTCTCGTTCTAGGGCAGGGGTGCCCAATACGTCGATCGCGATCGACTGGTCGATCGCAGGGCCAATGAGAGTAGCTCACAGAACTCGCCAAGAAAAACAAAAAAACGGTTTTCAGAAAAGCAATTCATCCAATCATTTAATGATATTAAAATGTGCCCGCTGATTGACGTGTAGACAGGCCAGTCTGCTTGTTGCTAAAAAGTTTGTTACACCATTACCATAACAACCAGACAAGCGCCAATCGCCGCTTTCCTTTTACCGCTGCATTTACGTTTGCTCGATTCTCTGTGTAGTAGCCTACGAAATATGATTCGGAAATGAATGAGGGAGGTAAAGAAATTAAAAAATCGAAGACTTACCATTTCCATCAAGAATGGGAAGAGGACTTCTTATTCACGATGTCACACTCAAAGTGTGTCTGTCTTATCTGTCGATCCAGCATTGCACTTCCAAAGAAGGGGAATGTAGAGAGACATTTTCGAATGGTTCATCGAACCTTTGATACGGACTTTCCTCCAAGCAGTGAATTGAGAAAGAGAAAGGTGAGGGAGTTGAAGTCTCAGCTTCTTGGACAGCAGTCTCTTTTTACTCGGCCAACATCGAAAGCCAAGGCCGCAACAGAGGCATCGTTCCGGGTGAGTCGCACGATTGTTAGGCACAAAAAGTGTTTCCAGGATGGAGTTATGGTGAAGGAAGCCTTCATTGAAGCATCAGATGCGTTATTTAAAGAATTTAAAAACAAAACAGAAATAATGTCTGCAGTCAAAGCTGTTCAATTGACAAGAAATACAGTGACCAGGCGATGCGAAATGATGGGCGACAACTTAGTACAGCAGCTTGCTAAGGACATTGACTGTTGCGAGTGCTTCTCGCTACAGATGGACGAGTCTACCGACATCACAGACAAAGCCCAGTTGTGCATTTTTATTCGAATGGTTCATGATATGACTGCAAAAGAGGAACTTTTAACAGTTTTGCATATGAACGCACACACACGGGGGGAGGACATTTTTCAGATTTTCAAAACCTTTATCGACAAGACTAAGATTCCAGTGTGCAAGTTGGTGTCTATCACGACGGACGGGGCGCCTGCCATGGTAGGCTGCCGTAATGGATTTGTTGCCAAATGCCGAGAGGATGAAGCGTTTCCTGACTTTCTAAGTTACCATTGTATCATACACCAACAAGCGTTGTGTGCGAAAATGTTGAACATGAAGGAGATCATGGACGTAGCAACAAAAGTGGCCTGTTCTATCCGTGCAAAATCTCTCCAAAGACGACTCTTCCGCTTGCAGCTTGAGGAGGCTGACAGTGACCACACGGAGCTACTCCTTCACACAGACGTAAGGTGGTTGAGTAGGGGGAAATTCCTTCAACGATTTCGCGATCTCCTTCCCGAGATAAAGCAGGTCCTTCAGGAGAAAAAACATGCAGAATACGAGCAACTTAATGATGATCGTTGGTTGCTTGATTTGGCGTTTTTAACTGATGTGTCAAACATGCTCAATGAGCTAAACGTGGAATTACAGGGCAAAGAGAAACTCGTGATCAATATGATAAGCACAGTGAACGCCTTCAAGGGAAAACTTAAACTTCTTTCTTCAAAGATCCAACGCCATGATCTGGGAAACTTTAGCAACCTTGCATCTGAGCTGAATAATCTAGAAAAGGACTCAACGGAGTTTGACAGTGCATGTTATGCAAAACAGATCGACACCGTCCTGTCAGACTTTGACAGGAGATTTCAAGACTTCGCTCTACTCAAGCCAGTTGCTACGTTCATGTGCTTCCCTTTTCGGGAGGATGCTGAGATCGATGTCCTCGCTTCCAAAATCTCAACAATGTTTCAGCTCAGTTCTGCTGAAGTTGAGGATGAGATCTTGACACTGCAAGCAGACATTAACCTGAAGGCCAGGGCCAATGAACAGTTCTGGAGTTTGCTCACAGAAGAAAAGTATCCCAACATGAGAAAATGTGCAACATCTCTGACTGCAATGTTTGGATCTACGTACTTGTGCGAGTCAGCCTTTTCACATATGAAAATTATAAAATCCAAATACCGCTCCACCCTGACCGACAATCATTTGGAGGCGTGTCTAAGACTGACTATCAGTAGCTATTGCCCGGACTATGCATCCCTTGTGGACTCCATCCAATGCAAGTCATCATCTGAATAAGGTAACCTACTGACCACTGATGTGAACATGCCCCTGTGTATGCAAAAAAAAAAAGACTACATGCATAAAGTTAATTGTCTGAAAGTTTCAATGTTTGAACAGTGAATTGTAGTTTCCTAGTGTTAAAAAAGTGTCCTAGTGTTATTTGATCATAAATGTAGGCCTACTGAATTTTATTGGCAATGTAATGTGAACCTGCCACATGAAAAAAAAAAATGGCTACATGCAATGTACACATAAAGTTAATAGTACACATAAAGTTAAAGTTAATGAAAGTTTCAGTTTGAACAGTGAGAGTTAGAGCGTGTACTGTGGGCCAAATGCCACTATCTATGTATGTATGTTAAAAGAAAATCCTAAATAAAAAAAAGTTACATTTCAATGTGTGGATTTTTTTAATCATAAATGTAGGCTACTAAATTGTACGGGCAATGTATTGTCGCTGTGTATGAAATCACATGCTGATTAGTAGCCTCTATTGTGGATGTTACTGTTGTTATTTCCAGGGTTGGTATGGAAATTAAACTCAATCGTAAAATAATTAAACTTGTCATTTTGTGAAATAGCCCGTATGACACTGTGTGTTCGTTTTGGTATTGTAAATTTAAAAAAGACAATGTGCGTAAAAGATAGTGTGCGTAGTTAGTAGATCATTCTGACCCAGACACTTAAAAGGTAGATCACCATTCAGAAAAGTGTGGGCACCCCTGTTCTAGGGTCTCCGTGAGCCTCTAGTCCGCCGGCGTGGTATGTAATCCCTCCATGTCACTCCGTTCCCTTCTCCCGGTCTGGTGCTCCTCTTATGCCGGCTCCTGGTCCTCTCCCTCCCTCCGGCCAGGTGTCCCCTATCACGCTGATTGGGGGGAGAGACGTGGTGCTCTCTGTCGCTGGCTGGAGGGTGGCGATGGTATACCCCGTCTACTACGTATCCTCAGACCCGCCCGGTCCGAGGTTCAGCGGGCGGGATGCCACAACACATACACACACACTTTTAACAGGTATATTGTTGATGATAGGGGTGTATTGATTGATTGACTATAAATTCTGTGATCACAGTATGAGGTGGACAATGACTATGCAGTATTGAATGTTTGAAAAGGACATTCAGAACATGATGATGTTGGAGATTACTGCTCAATGTATGTTAAATATATATCATTAAATATAAGGGTTATTAAATGGTTCCTAGAGTACTGAGTTCACAATTTGTTAATGCAGTGTTATTTTGAACACACTTTGGCCTATATGTTGACCTGGTAACGATAGTAAAAAGACAGAGTTGCTCTTTTTGGAGGTAGGTAAACCCTATTCCAGAGATATGAGAGGTGGGGAAACTGCCTTTGGCCTCCACCACAGCCCTGTTGCTGACAACCAGGCTCAATCTTAAAGAAAACAGAGACCATTGCCATAGAAGTCTCTACTGACCAACCGGTACCAACCTTGCATGTCTGGAAAAGCTCCTTTGAATTTTCACGGAGAAATATGGGAAGATCTCCCAGAGCCGCTTGTCTTCGATGAAGTGTCATATCAGATGTCTAGAATACAAAAAGGAAAAAATCAAAACAGAAATGAAGTGATCAAAAGATACTTACAGCATGTTTTAGGTTAGTCTGCAGTCAGTGGTAAGTTATGGCGCCTATTCGGAAACAAAACAATTATGCAGATTGAGTAGATATTTCTTTCATCTCTTTCAATCCTTTCATGTCAAGAAATAGCCTCAGCTAAGTAAATATTCACTGCAACAACAAATCTACCTGTTTATTAAGCTTTCCCAAGAGGTCTTCCAGCTCTTGACCGAAGGCGCCCTTCCTAGCACGGTAAAATTTCAGTAGTTGAGGGGAATACATCTCGAGAGCAGCTCTGAAGGTCCCCAACAGGTCCTTCGTTGTGACACGTAGGAACTCATGATGAATCTGAATAACACAAATACAAAACAAAAAAACAGAAGCCTGAAAAGGTGTAATATTTGTGCTTTCAATCATTTGAACATTGTTATTTTATGACACATACACAAAGCACTTCCTGATAGCTGTAAGTCCATTAATGTCTATCAATCTATTTGCATGACATGATTCCTGTTTAATATGAGCCTGCAACTACATTTCATAAAGAACGAAATTTCTTGCCTGTTCTTCAAGAAATAGACCTGGCCATCTCTCCAGAACTTCTGCAACCATGGGCTCCATCTCCACTATCTCCTTCCTCCTAAAGGAGAATGTGAGGTCCATCTTCTCTTTGATGAAATCCATGTCCATGTTTTTCTTTTTCATGGCATCTACCAGGATACATCTAATGTCTTCCAGGGCATCATTGTCGTAGCTTTCGGGATGATCTGGCACATGGTTGACCTCACCTTGCTTTGGTTTTTTAAAAGACAACCTTCCCTCCGCATCACCATCCTCCTCCCTTCCTCTTTTCTTGTTGACACTAACCTCATTACATCCAGCCTGATGTAATTTAGATCTATAGTTTCCAACCATGTACTTTATGCTGGTTGTCCAGCCAGCATATTCAGTGCCGACACCAGGTTCCTTGAGGCATGGATGTTGTTTGACAAGCGCAGAGGCAACAGAATCAAATTCATACTTATCGGTGCCTCCTATAGGCATGAACAACTGAAAACGTACTGTGGCATGAATCTGGTGAGCCGATGCTGGCTGTATCAAGGGAAGAGATGGAGGATGCACAAGACTGAGGCAAGACAAGACTTTGTGATTTTGATGTCGATGGGGTCTCGTCATTGCTCCAAACAATATGTAAGACTGCCTTTTCCGAAGGCAACTCTGTGATGTCTACTAAGTTGCAAACTGCATCGCCAAACTCTGGGTCTTTGCAGCTTTGCAGTGACAAAAAAATACACTTTCTCAAAGTCCACCAAAATGTTCAGTATCTTGAAGAATTCTGGTAGGCCACTGCATTGACCAGCAGACATGATCATGCCTTTTACATATTGTGTTCCAAACAAATGAGCATCTTTGGCAAATGACACACTATCTTGACTTGGATACTTCTTTAGAATGACCGTCCTGATTTCTTCATCTAAAGATGATATTTTGACATTGTCCATGCTACCAAATGTGCAGTTTTTGTTTGAACAGTCCTTGGCCATCGAGGAAATATGCCATCATTTGTTGATGTTTAGAACAGAGAGAGTCAGTAGCACATTCTTGAAACAGTGAACATCACGCACCACCTTTTTGAAAAAACTGTGCTTAGATTCAAATCTAAGTGTCCACAAGTCCATTAAAGGTACAAAGCAGCATGTGAGATGTACATAATGCTTGATAAAGTGATGTTTAGGGTGCAACTTAAAGTCAGGAAAGGTGTCAATGAGCAACTGCCGATGGTCAGATATTTTACTAACACAATATTTCCTCTGAAAACGTGGTAGACAAAACAATTTTGAAAATCTCTTTGAGGTCCATCAGAATTTCCCATGATGGTTCCTATTCTGGTATATTGTTCCCAATCATGAGAGGTAGCAAACGTAGAAGGGCCCAACTTTCGTGTCCATTACCACTGAGTCACCCAGTTCCAAAGCTAGCCTTTGTAATTTGCTGCGGCTTGTTGACCGTATCAGAAAATTTGTATGGGAACAGCTTTATACGGCTATTGAGTCCATCAAATGTAAGGAATCTTTTTCTAATCAATTCTTTCAAACATAATCATAACTCCACAGGGATAACACCTTCATAACAGTTGTTCAAAATATCTGGGGGGAACCCAGTGACTGGATGGAAGTATGATAAGTCACTCAATACACAGGCTGATTTAACACCATTCACACTTTGTTTGTCACTAGACTTGAGCTCTGACAGCATGACAAATGTGTCATGCTGCCTCACAGTTCTTAATGGAAAATCCCTTGGCTCAACATTCGCAATTTTGATCTTGGCTATTACAACAAAATCTGCAGAATTTTTCTACATTGAAAGATTCTTGAAAACCTGCTAAGCTATGAGCACCAAGATTATCAGCACATACGCAGAATACTGTTCCCTTTACAAACTTATCTAAAACCCCATCTCTTTCCAGAAATTCAACGTCCTTCATCAATGGAAAAAGAAATGAATCATACCCAAACTGTTTAACATCATTACTCTTTCCAAGACAAGCCAGCTGAATTAAAGGGAGCGTAGAACGAAACTTGCCTGGTAAATTGAGCAAAACCCAATAGACAACAGTGATCTTATGGATTTTTCTAGATGTCCCCAAAGGATTACATATTTCTAAGTCACCTATGTAGAGTCCTATAGAAATGCTTGCTTCTTGCTCCCCCAGAAGATGACTAGAAATGTCATGAATTGACCTGGGGTTTCCTCTTGATAAAATAACAACTTATCTAAAACATCTGCCTGTCTCAACAACTTCTCAATACATTTACATTTATGTAATGTATGTAATGTAAATGTAAATGTAAATGTAAATATAAATGTAATGTAAATGTTCTCAATAACACTATTTTAGACCATTTTTATTGGCCTGGGGTGAAAAGAGACATTGTGCAATACTGTCAGACCTACCCTGACGGCAAGCGTACTGCCCCGAGACCCTCGGTTCGGAACCCTTTAATCCCCATGCCCATAACTGAAGTACCGTTCGACCGGTTAGCTCTGGATATGGTCGGGCCTCTCCCGAAGACCAGCCGGGGACATAGGTACATTCTAGTGTTAGTAGACTACGCTACCAGGTATCCGGAAGCCCTACCACTCTGCGCCGCCACTGCCAAGGCGGTCGCTAAGGAGCTGATGCTCCGGTTCAGTCGGGTAGGGATAGCCAAGGAGGCACTCACAAACCAGGGATCTTGTTTTATGTCACGGGTGATGAAAGAACTGCTTAGCCTCCTCCAGGTAAAGCAGCTCCGGACATCGGTGTACCACCCCCAGACTGACGGGCTTGTGAAAAGTTTTAACAAAACACTTAAACAAATGCTTAAGAAGGCCATGGACACCGACGGAAGAAATTGTGACCAGCTCCTGCCCCACGTCCTGTTCGCAGTCCGTGAAGTGCCCCAAGAGAAGACGACGTTTGCGACCCCGGGGGGTTTATACCAGTATACGGTCCTCCCTTTCGGCGTCCACGGTGCTCCCGCCACATTCCAGAGGATGATGGACCAGCTCCTTCGGCCTCACCAGGTGTATGCAGCAGCCTATATCGATGACATTTTAGCGTCAGCTGGGATGTCCACCTCCAACAGTTGCGAGCGGTCCTGAGGGAGTTGAGGAGGGCCAGACTCACAGCCAACCCCGCCAAGTGCCGCCTGGGACTGGAGGAGACGTCCTACCTGGGGTACCAAGTCTGACGGGGGAATGTCCGACCCCAAGAGAGCAAGGTCACAGCCATCAGGGACTGGCCCCGCCCCACCTCCAAAAAACAGGTGAAGTTATTTCTTGGTCTGGTAGGGTACTACCAGAGGTTTATCCCCGGCTTCGCCACTCTGGCCAGTCCCCTAAATGACCTGACCCGGAAGGCTCTGCCAGACCCGGTAACGTGGTCGGAGGCAGCCGAGAGAGCATTCGGTGACCTCAGATGAGCCCTCTGCTCGGAGCCTGTCCTGAAAACACCTGATATCTCTCTGCCCCTGATAGTCCACACCGACACGTCTGAAGTGGGTCTGGGAGCGGTACTCTCCCAGGTCCGGTTTCGAGAGGAACACCCAGTGACTTACATCAGCAGAAAGCTCCTCCCAAACGAGAAGAACAATTCTACTGTGGAGAAAGAGGCCCTGGCCATCAAGTGGGCACTGGACAAGCTGAGGTACTATCTCCTGGGCCGGGAGTTCACACTCGTCACCGACCATGCGCCACTCAAGTGGATGGCCAGCGCGAAGGACTCATCGCACGGGTGATAAGGTGGTTCCTGACCCTCCAGGATTTCAGGTTCCAGGTGGACCACAGGCCAGGCAGGGAACACGCCAACGCCGACGCTCTGTCCCGCCAAGATGCCTGTCTCTGGTCAATCAGAGACGACCCGAGTCGTCAACCAGCGGTGGAGGAGTGTGGCAACCCGGTCCCAAACCCTCAGGCCAGGTGACCCGCGGGAGAGGTGGTGGATGGCGTATACCGCCGATATCCATCAGTCAGAGCCAGAGAGCGTCCATTACGTCACTCTTATCGGCGCAATGGAGAACACCTGCGGCAGAGGACAAGGAAGACCAGGTACCCTTTAAAAGGCTGTTTGATGTCCTCGTAGGGGAGAGAACTGGGAGTCCGAGCGGAGCAGGGAACCTCCAGGACCCGATACGGATGGGCAGACTCGTGGATCTAGTGGACCTTCCCCCAGTGGCCCCGAGGGAATCCGCATGCCCGGACGACGTGCGCCAACACGGAACACACCGCTGGAACAGCACCGAAGGGAGCGACCTCCCTCTCCAGGGTTAGGAGAGGGTTTTCCGTTATTTAACGAATAAACGCCCTATTGGGCTTTGAACGGACCTTAGCATATACTGATTTCCTGCGTGAGAGAGACATTCCTGGGGCCGGGTCGCCACAAAACACACACACACACACGCGCGCACACACACACACTCACACACACAGAGACACTTCTCCTGACTACCAAGAAGAGACAATCAGAAGCAGGCAATCAAGGAGGAAGAAGACGAGGGCTGTCACCATGGGAGGTTAAGAGCAAAGCGCGAGAGGAGGCAGACACAGACAGACAGACCAGGAATGCATATAGACAGACATGCTGTTTACCAAAGAAAAACAAGTTGCCAACTATTCCTCACTCTGCTTTTCCTTTAATAAAATATCTAAACATGACCAGAATAGTTTGTATCCTTTCCATTCAAATTCTTTCCATTCAAAAAAAATCAAATAAATATATATATATATATATATATTATTATTATTGGGGGCGACATTTTAAACACAGCTGAATATTTATTATTTTTTTCCAAACTTGCCAGACAGTAGCACATAGCCTACACATGCTTCCATCTATATTTTTCTCTAAAATACCTTTCTGTCGTTTCATGAGGCATTATTTCTACTAATTTATACATCTGCCGAACCCAGGTAAATCTTCAATTTATATTGGTACTGGCGGGATGGCAAAGAAGCCAAACCTATAGGGTCTTACTGATCGCAAACCGATAAAACGGTATGGTGTTGTGTTGAATATGTATAGAAGGAAGAGCTAGTCAGAAGTGGTGTTAGTACTAGCAATATGTGGTCCAAATTCATAATGTTTTCATAAATCTCCAATATAAATGTTTTAAAAGCTTCCTGCTCCTTCCATGATCCCAACAAAGGGCGGCTTATGACTGAGCTGGAGATACTCAGATCATTAGCACTGTTATAATATAATGGTCGACCCGAATGAACAATCATTTTAATCATTGTCTTATTCAGCTCAGGAGCTTTGGCCTCAAACTAATTTGCTGTGCAAAGGTCAGCAACTACAAGATCAGCAACTACAGGTCAGCAACTACAAGAGCATTGGCCGGACGGATGAATGCAGACCACTGCAGAGTGAATTCTTATCAATCCATATTGCTCTACACCTCTCTCTCTCTCTCTCTCTCTCTCTCTCTCTCTCTCTCTCTCTCTCTCTCTCTCTCTCTCTCTCTCTCTCTCTCTCTCTCTCTCTCTCTCTTTCCTAGAGGGGGGGGGGGGAGTGTGTTAGTAGGAGTATTTGTGTTCAACCAATTAGAACCAGTGTGGTGAAAATAATAAGTTGCTTTGGTTGGTTTGTTGTTTGAGTGTGTGTGGGTGTGTGTGTGTGTGTGTGTGTGTGTGTGTGTGTGTGTGTGTGTGTGTGTGTGTGTGTGTGTGTTTTGTTTAGATAATGTCGGTCTTAGAACTGAAACGGGCATCACAGTCCCAATGGCCTCAAACTGAATGCATGTTAAAGGAATTTTGGGACTAATGCACACATCAATTATTTTTTCCAGTATTTAGCGAGAACACTGCAGCTGCAATATGCGCAAAACGTGCCACATTGTAATCCCTTGGTGCAACACCGCCCTGTCGATGTACGTCCTCTAAAACTGCCAGTTTATTCCTGGGAGGCTGACATTAGATTGCCACGTTATGAGAAGGATCCCTTCAGAGTAAGAAAACTATTCTTTATCTTTGGCTTGATCTTGTTCTGTTTGATTCTAACCAAGTCTCGCTCAGAGAGAAGTCTTGTGAGAGTTGTCGAAGGAGTGGGAGCCGGAAAGAGGAAAGTTTGTTGTGTAGGACTACATAACTTATTGACATCTGAAATACTTTAGTGAGGGTGAAGGAGAGTTGAGATTGTAATGACAATCGGGAACGTTCTCGCAACAGCAAGATTTCAAAGCGAGATTCCTCCTTGAGCGGGACTTGGTTAGACACAATAACAAAAAGAAGGGGAACAAGTGATAGGTAAAGAAAAAAAAACAGGGATCTAGGGATCCTTTCCATAATGTTAGAATATAATCAGAGTCTCAGTGGCAAAAACTAAATGCTGGCTAATCAGTTTAAGTTACCAACACACATATTCCATCACAGGCTCATGGCAAGGGTGGTGACGCAATGCATGTTTGAAAGTAGCAACTTTGTCTACCTGATATAGACAAACAAGAGACCAGGTCAACTGATAAAGAGCAGAGCCACGGAGCTCGTATTTACAGCATGGCAATTCCATCGCTGGTTATTGTGTGTTGTGACATCACAGCAGAGAGACTGGTGCCAGTTTGCTGTTGTTCTCTGCTCTCTGAACAGAGACAAACTAAGTGTACAAGCAGTGAGCCGTTGCTATACCACTTATAGTTAGGGAAAGTTTGTTTAGTTTTTTTTTTATTTCCTGAAATAATTTATTACCATTAGCTTTTTTTATCATGTGTTCCTATAGGTGGAGCAAGTATGACAAAAAGACTTTATCGTTACAAAGACAACAACAAAGCCGAGTAGTTTGCAAAGCACTGCCAAAGTAGTTTGCAAAGCAACTGCTGGCGACCCATGGCCGATCAGTCATAAATTTCTTTAAGCGAGTGGCTGGCAATACTAATCTAAAACACCGGGCTGACGTCAGCACGCATTGACCCCATAGCCTCTGGTGACATGTTGGCTTCTAACTCACGCTCAGACCCCAGACTCCCTGACGATGTGTCAAGTCCTAGATAAGAGTCCAGGGACGTTTTTAGATGCTTTCTACCATTAGATATATAGGCCTAATAATAATCAAGGTTTGCCTTAGAATATAGTCATTAATTTCTTCCATAGTGTCTAGTAACACCTCCCAATTTATCCATGGCCAAATCCTCTGGGAATCGCCTTGAGAGCCAATCAAAGTTGGGGTGCCCAGAGGGCCTGGGTAAAAATAGTGAAAAAAAAAAATCCATAAAAAGTGATTTTATTGAACAATCACAAATCAAAACCTGCGTTATCAGTTGACATTTTAACAAACCTCATCCAACTCCCCTGCATCTCCCTCACTACTATTATCATCTGGCTGGTTGATGTTCAGGCAAGAGTTAACATGACAGTTCCCACAGGCAGAAATACATTTGACTCCTTGCTTTTTACAGCAGCATCTGAGAGTGCCACAGTCACCGGATTTTTCCGCAGAATATGATCTTGAACAGTTCAGCTTTGATGATGTCACTTTTCTTGGCTCTGATGTCACTGAACACATCCATGGGCCGCTCTGATTTGTCAGTCTTACAGAGCTTGCTGAGCAAAGTTGGTTTGCTAAACCCAGAAATTGCTGATAAGGTATCACAGCTAGAGAAGCTATGTAGGAAAATAAGGTGTGTACGGTACCTCTCTGGGAGTGCTTCTCGAATCTTTCCGACATCATAAGATGTATCTTGTGAAGCTGTCTTGAAGATGACCGGGTGGTTTGCCCTATGATGGACCTGCATAACCAGGACGTCTGTGTCCTCAGCCCTCACCTCAACAGAGGACTCTATTGCCTCATTTAGTTCTGCAGACACGATGGAGGTGTCAGCATCATCAGAGCATTGTTGAACATCCTACCTCTTTGGAAGGCCTCAGCAGGGAGCAGAATGAGCTGGGCCTTGTTGTTCTTGTTGTCAAGAAACCTTTCCCATGGAACGGTGTTTTTTAAGTCTGGACGAATCTGAATCTCACAGCATGCATTCTTTGTTCGTCTCAGGTGGTCATGGTCTTTGGTGGAGCTACCATATCCTTCAAAGACCACAGTGATCCGGAGGTGCTGTCTACCCATGGACATCACCAACTGGAGGTAGCTCTCAGTGATGTCCTTCCATGTTAGGTTAGCCTCCCATTTGACGCTGTTTAGGAGCCAACCGCCATCAACCACCAGGCTTGTGCAGGTTTTTTTTCAACAGGCTCCACAAAAGCCTTCAGGAACTTTGCTAGGGCAGCCTTGTCTGGCTTTCGCAACCTTGATTCTTGTCAAATAGAGACATTGGTGTTGCCGTCTACTTAAAGCGCAAAGCTTCTTTGGTCTTGACTTTACAATCACTAATTATAATGAGGCGGTTGAAGAGCTTCAGTGAGTCAGTGATTAGCTTCTCTCCATTGAATTTAGGAGCAGATCTGAGGCTTACCAATGACTTGACCTTGTGCTTGGTTTCCACTGTATTAGTGCTGCACGATTTGGTGAAAAAGTCATGTTGCGATTATTGTGGACAATATTGCGATTTGCGATTGCGATATAATAAACAAATAGTGTCATGAGCCTACTTGCTGGGTTATCAAGGAAAATGCACACAGATTACTGATTATTTTAAAACGTTTATTTCTCAACTTAAACATACAAACTTAAACTAGCATAAAAAATACAAAAACTCAAAAATGTGTTCAGTACTGTTTTCAAAATAACAATATTTTACAAAATTAAATAAATAATAAAAATATATATTTTTCAAAATAAAGGCATTTATGCAGTGCAAACTTATTAGGTTTTCTCAATAGTACAACTAAATAAAATAAATAGAATAAATAAGAAAATGCAAATTATTATTATTATTATTATTATTATTATTATTTTATTGAATCGCAGCCTTTTGCGGTTATACAATCAACTGCTGATATTGCGATTGCGATTCGATTGATCGTGCAGCATTACATTGTATCCAGAACAGTTTTCCCATCCACCTTGGCCTGTATGGCTCTGCCAACCTCCTCTGCCTGATCAGCATTGACTGAGTCCCCGGGAGTGCTGCTGAACCCCGTCAAGAAAGATACCAGGGTCTTCCTGTCCCATCTGGAATCAAAGGGGTAGACTTCCTCCAACCATCCAACTATGGCATTAACAGAGTCATTGTCTTTCTCCATCTGGGATCTTGTGATGTCTGTGTGGATAGGTACCGCACGTTTGCTCATTACTCCTTCAAGCTCCTGGTGAATGAATGAGAAGTGGTTGAGAGTCTGAACCCAAGACTTGTGAGCAGATTTGTTCCGGAACCGCCCTCTGCTTAAATCGCCTGAGGTTTTGGCCTCACGCATGAGTGTGTTTTCTATTGTGATGTCAGTCCATGTGCCTGACACTCATGGTCTGAGAACCGGACTAAATGGTTGCCATACACAGTGAACTTGGATAGAGTTTCCTGGAACATGGGACAGTCCTGTCGCTGCTGCATTAGTTTTACATAGAGCCCTGCTCCCTTTGCGTACTGTTGGAGCCCTGCTGCTGCAAAGGTGTTCAGCATTCCAATGATGCAGCTGAGGTGACCTGTGTGGTCGGGGTCACGCTCACTCCAGATAAATACCTTGATAAGATTGATTCTGCCAAGACCCAGAGTGCAGGTGTCCTTCCTCACTTAGACAAAGTTTTCCACCTCTCCTCCATCCTCTCCTTGAACACAGTGACTATCCTTGGTGTGTCCATGGAACCTTTTAGAGATAGACAGTTTAATTGTATTACTATATATAAAGATAAAATATAATTCTGCATACTCTGAGATAGTTTGTGTAGATGGTATCAGTGTAGATGGTTCTGTACTCGTTTGGGTCACCCTCAATGATTGGAAGAAACTTTTACTTCTTTGCCACCTACAGAGTTTGTCACGTACGATCATTCAAAACCCCCATGTTATTTTCCATAGACATTTAAACATGGAACCAAGAGCCTCGGAGGCAGGACTTCTTCTTCAGGGGTCTATTGATTCTCATTTCCCCCAGAATGCATTGCATGACGTCACGTTGGGGAGACACAGACCAAAGCCGCATAGAGTGGCGAAGTCACGCCCCTTCCGGTAGAGCCCATGGGACCTATGAGATTGAAAAATATGAATAGGTTTCAATGGAGAGAAAGTAATTATCTTCTGGTCCCAGTCTTTATATGCCCTGGATTACACATATGTTGCTTGTGTATTTAAATGATAATTTTCAGGCAAAGAAAACTAAAATAAATTGCGAAGAAGTTTGATAATGTTAAGTTTTGTGTGAGGCCGCTTTGTGAACTACAGCTCTTCACTGCTCTCGACGAGAATGATATACGTCAGGACCCACACAACTCCGGTACAGACATGACAAGCTCTCTGCTCCACTTCACCACTTTTTTCCAAGAGGAGGATAAAAGCATCGAAAGAGGTGGAAACCATTATAAGTCGGGGCATGTGGAGAGTTTCAGCTATGCCGACGGGGAGATTGTCGATCTTGTCCACGCCAGTCGCAGGGAGTGTGACGTCACATACAAGACATGTAGTCTTTCTCATTGCGTTTTCTCTACAGCCTTTAACTGAACAATTGCACAATAAACGGTCAAACTCTTGACATGAAAAATTGTTGTTTAAATCCACAAACAATATATGTGTAATCCGGGGCACATAAAGACTGGGACCAGAAGATAATTAAATTGATGTAAATTATTTCTATGCTACTTCTGATGAAGGACAAGGTAAAGACTACAAACATGGCCACTTAGCCATTTCCGCTAAAGCCAAGACAAACCAAAGGTTTACCTGGGTAAATACCATCTACCATTCCGCCCAGTTCCAATATAAACTGTTTGTTTATCAGTGTTCGGCAGATGCCTCATGAACCACCTCCAGAAGGCAAGCTTGTTTACCTTGTGTCTCTGCTAGAGTAAACCATGTGTTGAACATTTACCACTCTCCGAGTCATACCTGAGACGACCATACCACAAAGGAACTAATTAGTTTTTCATCACAGTATAAGTAGGAATATTAGCTTGTTGAAATGTAGGCCCTACCATATAGATAAATGAAGTATTAGTCCAGAGTATTGCACAGTTTAATAATTGAATTATTAAACTTTATTTAAGTATTGTTAAATAAAATCTGTAGGGCAAAGCCAAAGAATATATCAATAACAAATTAATGATGGATTAATAACAGGGGTGAATTACAGTTTTTGCCAATTGCTTGAACACTATAGACACATTCTTAGACCAAAGTAGCACAACTTGAAGGTTTTGTTACTATAGCTTAAACACATGTAACCAGGGTGCGATTTTCAGGTGGGGATGGTGGGGATTTTCCCCCCCTCTGGTTTACACGTCCTACCCTCTGCTGAATTATTTTTATCCTCGGTGGATATAAAAATTATCCCCCCCACCCAAAGTGTTTTCACCATTACATCGTAATAATTAACAACCAAAATACACAGGGTCCGTCTTCATTTTGAAACATTTTAAAATGTTTCTCAAAATTATCCCCCCCTCTGGTTTTTCACAAATCGCACCCTGCATGTAACCCTACCTTAAACAAAAGTGCTGCTTTGCACTTTAGTTGCAATTGTGCAACACACTTGCTCCTTTCTGCAACACACTTGCTCCTGCACACTACACACTATTTCATACATAAGACACTTAATTCAAAAATGAAATCTCATTGTACCATTGGGAAAACACATCTATTCAAAATACAAAACACATTGGTTAATTGAAAATACTTAAATTCACACCTGAAAACACTTCCTCACAAAACTCAACACCTATCAGCCATCTGCAAAAAGGCCAAAGGGCAATTGTGCACGTCCCAGGGCAGTGCGGGGAAAAAATATCATTGTGTGCCTCCATAAGCCTTTGAGGGTAACTGCACCATCATGCAAAAATAGGTCCCTACAATACCCAACATATCATCATATTTCTAGATGCACTTCATGATGCAGCTGAACAGGACAGATCAGAGCAGCACAGGTTTGTTGTTAAAACGGATAATATTCGTTTCCATCGGGCTGTTTTGGTCCGGAGCTGGTTCACCAACCATCAACTATTTGAAGTCGTATACTTGCCATTTCTAAACCCTAAATATTTTTTTTTTTCGGCTTGAAGATGGTGTGTATATGATCGCCAACCACATGCCTGCATGCCTCTTCTGCAGGCAGCGGAACAGGCCTGCGGAGACATTGAGGTAAGGTCAATCCATGGATGGATTCGGCACACAAGGCAAGGATCCATAAACCCACCCACGCACAATTGCCGTGTTCTTCTGTGTTTACAGTACAGTTGCTTATTTTTGGTTTATTTTTGCTTAAACTGAATTTACTGCACTGTAAAGTACCATACTGCAATGTACAGTATTGATTATTTGATTATTTGGTTGTTGTGAGAATGTGCCTTCTGTGGAACTGAATAAAAACACTGAATATGGAAGACTGCAGTGTTTTATATAAATTAGACTAGTGTGTGGCTTCTGATCTGAAAATGTATTCATATGATACAAGTGTGTATCATTTTGGCATCAGAGTGACATTTTGACAAAGGATTGTTAGGTTTCGATAGAAGAGTTTCAATTTGACATAGATGTGAATGGTATATTTCTCAGTGTTGTGTCTTATTTGCTTGTGTGTTGAGTTTTCACACAATGAGCCAAGTTTTGCAAAATGTGTTCAAGCAATTGAAAAAAACTGTAAGTCAAAGGCAGTTTATGGACGCAGAATGTCTGACCCTCTGAGGAAGGACTTGAAATGTTTGATGGCCACAGGGAGGAATGACTTCCTGTGACGCTCTGTGGTACATTCTGGTGGAATAAGTGTTACAGTGAAAGTTCTCCTGTGCTTGACCAGTGCAACATGGAGTGGATGGGAGACGTTGTCCAGCTCCAACTTCTCAATGGCCTTTGCATGTGGGGGTTGTTGAGTCAGTTAGGGGCGCTGCCCTCAGCCTGCTGCCCTGGGAACCAGAGGAGGGGAGAGTAGGACCCTCACCCTCTGGTTGGGGAGGGTGGGTAGCCTGGGAACCAGAGGAGGGGAGAGTAGGACCCTCACCCTCTGGTTGGAGATGGTGGTTAGCCTGGGAACCAGAGGAGGGGAGAGTAGGACCCTCACCCTCTGGTTGGGGAGGGTGGTTAGCCTGGGAACCAGAGGAGGGGAGAGTAGGACCCTCACCCTCTGGTTGGGGGGGGGGGGGTAACACTGGGAACCAGAGGAGGGATGAGTAGGAACCTCACAGGGGGATGGACAGCTGTGAGAAGGAGGAGGTGTGGCAGTGGAGCAGGTAGTGGCTGGAGGCAGATAACAGATTAGTCAATTAGTCAGATTAGGGCATTGCGTAACATCTATTAAAAAGCAGATTAAGTGGGTTGGCCCTGAAAACACAATTAAACCCAACAGTAAACGACACACCTCAAAAACTGCAAGATGCATGAGAACATGTTGCAACACACCGATAGGATTGATACGAGAGCATTGGTAGGGATGTAAAAAAGAGTAGGATGGAGTTGAAGACGGCGGGTCGGGAGCAACAGATGGAGAGGTAGGCGGGGGATATAGCACAACGGATAAATTAAAAGGTGGGCGGCGCAAGGTAAGAGCACGTGGTGAAAGTAAAGAGAGGCCTCAAGGGTGGTGAAGAGAGAGAGAGAGAGAGAGAGAGAGACAGAGAGAGAGACAGAGAGAGAGACAGAGAGAGGAGTTAAGATGTACTGACTGTGTGCCCGTCAAGGACCTTGAAGACCACAACAACCCATCTGTGGCGTTGCCTAGCAACAGGGAGGTCACGGTAGGAGATATTATAAATGAGCACAGGTCAATGCAATGTAAGGACACACGGAATGCGCGAATGTGTGCCGGCCGCCGGCACGGTGCACAAGTGTTCGCTAAATCACTCCCTGCAAATGAGACAGAAGGTAGTTATCCAGGTAGTGGTAAAACAGAATCAGAAAAGTGCTCTCCTTCCAGACAGAGCGCATTAGAAAGCAATCTTCTGTGCTTATAACTCCTTGATTCACCCAATGTTTCATTAGAAACTTGGAATTCAACGGATGATTTAATTACCATTGTAGTGTCGATAAAATCCCATTCATAATACGAATAAGAATCCCCTCTGTCTAGTTGTCAGAATAAGAAATATGTTATGATGAGAGAATAATACAAGCTTTATGACTTCCATATTACACTGCAACAAAGCAGAAGATTATGGGGATCCAAAATACATGATAACATGAATGAGAACCATGGTGGCTGACTCTCTCCTTTCTATTCCTCATCTGATTGCCACTGTTTTCCATACATAAAAATAAGTAATCAACAGCAACTACTGGACCTTAGCCTGTAATGGAAATGTTGGCTATCGGTTATTAGAGAAATCAATGTTGTATACACTGTTGTCCCAGAGCCTAGCCCTGCTTAATGCCACTGGCACCGAACAATGGTGATGAACATGGCTCTTCTCTGTCCTATATTTTCTGCTATAAAACAAGTCACGCAAAGGCCTATTATTCATTTATGAGTGTTATTAAAATGCAAGCTTTTGGCTGGTCTATTAGCGAGACTCTTTGATACTTTGATACTGTCAACACCGCAATACAGTGAGCACGGGGTCACCAGTGTTGGGTTGAGTTGTGAACTACATGTCATTAATCAAGTAGTTTCACTACATTTTGCAGTGGCTTGCTGGTAGTTCAACTAGATTCATATTTTCATTGTCATTCACTTAGTGACCTTTTTGCCAATTTTTGCAGCTCATTACAGAAACTACAAAAAAAATAAGGGAAGGAATAATATGGTATCTTTATTTGACGATAGCTTCTCTATTGTAATGTGGCGGCCACCACCACTCACTTGACCCTGTGTACTGCAGTGGCCACACAGTGACCCTGAGGCTGGGGGTACAGGAGATATGATTTCTCTGGGATGGAAGTTTGTTATTTGGGGAGATATGAGTACACAACTCAATTCAATATAAAATAGGTCTAGCTAACAATTTAGATATTTGAACTTGTGCAACTGCCTTAAACTAGATTTCTCCCTAGGGTATTTTTGCTTAGTAAAACTCCTTCAAATTAACTATTTTAAGGCTTGTGAAGTTATGCTTTCAATGTAGCTCTCTCAATATTGACAGTCGCATACATCACACCATTTTTTTTCATTATGAATCTATTAATTAATTAATCATTAATCATTAATTAATACATTTATAGGTATTAACAAGGACCCATGTTTTTGTATGTATATATGTGAAAATAGGCAAGAGAAAGACATCAATTGCACATCAGATGTCCGTCGTATGCAAGAGAGACATTGGCATCCACTCTTTTATTTATGCTGCAATGAATAAATCGAACAAGCCTGAGCTTCAACACTAATGCAAATTTAGCGAAAACAAACAAAATTTAACACAAAAAACGCAGCAGGTTTCCACCGGGTATGGAGCACAGTCCGGGGCTCAGATAAATTATTTTCATTTCAGTTCAGAGCCTGTAGCAAGTACAACTTCCACAGCTTTGATTATTCATGTTGCTGTCTAGCTTCTCCTGTGGATTTCCAGCAGCCCTACTGGCACCTATCGGTGGAGAACCATGCTCAGTAATTCAGCATATGTTCAGATGAAAACCTTCAATGATGCTACCACTATGGATGAGCGAGATGGACTATTGTATGGTGTGTGCAGGGTTGTTAGGGGTGACTATATATATTAGCCTCTGATTCATGAATTCACCTTGGTTCTTTTGTGTAATGAAAAGCTGATGGAGGTATTGGTAGACCTTCGACCAGGGAATATTTATGCTATTTTTTCTGTTTCTCAGCTACATTATATACTTTTCTATTCAAATTAAATATATATTGTCTTTGATGTTTCTGAAATATCTACTGAAGCAACAGCTTTCAGATATTTACATATGCATAGAAGAATTGGTGAACTGTGTTAAATGTTATACAAATTTTACAAGATGTTAAATAGATTAACATATATATTCAGGTAAATTCATTATATTTATTTTGTTTAAAGATTCAGTATGCATTAAATATGTATGTCCATTGACCATTAAATAGGTTGAGCAGTTATAAATACAGAATAATATGTAGCTAATGTTATCCAGTCAAAGGGTTTCTCTAATAGTATTGGTACCACTACTACTACTAAAACTAATACTAATGATAACTATAATTACACAAACCACGTGCAAGTCTGCATCATAAGGCCCAATACGGCATAAATGGTTTATCCATAAGTGCCCTAATTTGTCCTGATGTGTAAAGTAAAATAAATGTAATATTATACTGAGCAGAATACAGATAAGGGTTAGATTAAATTCATGAATTCAATCTGTGATGAGATCTGCCCACTATCACCCAAACATGAATTGTGGTGCCGCTGAGGTACGTAGAGCCAGGCTACCTTCCAGCGATAGTTAGACCATCAGCATCCCATAGTTTACCCGGTGACCGCATCCACGTGGTCCATAATGAGGCATGAACGGCCTTCAGCTGCACCACTTGTGCCTTCTTTTAACAAATGCCTTCATTCTTTATTCCCCTGAATGCACTTTAAAAAAAGACTCATGATTATAAACACATACCCTGGTGGGCGGAGCCAAGCGTGTTGCATTCTCAAGGAACATACTTTTTTTATTTTCCATCTTGGTCATGCGCATGGTGTCACGATGTCATCCAATGCTATATGTGATTCATCTCCCTGTTAAAAGTGGTTTGGTTATTATTTGCTTCCAATCCCGAGCTAAACAAGTGTGTGTGTGCGTGTGTTTCTCTATGTGTGTCCGTGTGTCCATGTGTCTTTGTGTGTGTGTGCGGTCGTGTGTGTGTGTGACTGAACTGCAGGAAGCAATGGACACAAGTGTGTTTGGGCATGTGCATGTGTGTGCATGTGTGCATGTGTGGAACATGAACGCATATCGTCATAGCCTTGCGTTCTATTGATTTCCTCTAGTGCAGGTAGGCATTGTGTTTACTCAGAAATGCCAACCGAAGGGGGGTGGCGGGGGTGGGGGGCCGTCGTGTTTACTGTTTAGTTCTATTTAAATTGCTTACCACCGGAGCCCACTGCATCACAGCCCATTCTGCACTTAATCTACAACGTTCTGCATCACACCCAAATTGCTCCCACTTCTCTCCCCATGTTTCTCTCGGAATGGCCATCAACACGTCTGTTTGAGAGGGATTAACCCTGACTACACAGACAAGATTCTGAGCCCAAATGTAAATATCACTGCCTGGCCAGAAGGATAATTGATTAGGCCTGGATCTAATAATTTGTTAAACAAACAAAGAGACATTAAATAAAAGATTCACCCTCAATCCTCACAAACCCTTAGCTAGAGATATGAAAAGGGGAGGGGGAAGAAGGAGAGAGGATAAAGAACAAATAAAGACTGAGGAGAACATGTGTCTCAAGTAACAAGTATACAACAAGTATACAACACATGAGTGTGTGTGCGAGTGTGTGTCTGGGTGTGTGTGTGAGGGATTGCCAGTGCATGCGTGTATGCGTGGGTCCAACCTTAAAGCATTAACATATAAAACGGTAAGAAACAGGGTGAGGCTAACCCACACAGATACACCCACATGCATTTACATGTGGACACACATACATGCTATCGTTGGTGGATATGCACAGAAAGAGCCTGCACTGGATGTGATTACATGCTCTCACAGTGTGTTGAACCTTTCAGTGCTTGAGCATGTAATCCCTCACAGTGTGTTGAACTTATTGTTTACTGTGGCTTCATGGTCATCGAACATTTAACCACCATATCACCGCATGGCACCGCAAATACCATTGGCCACGCATGTGTCACTGTCTGCCTGTTTGTGTGTCTGTTTTGTGAGTTCTGCATGTCTGTGTGTGTGTGTGTGTTTGTGTGCATGCCGTGTGCGTGTGTGTGCATGCTGTGTTTGTGTGTGTGTGTGTGTGTGTGCATGTGTGCTGCGTGCGTGTGTATTCATAGAAAACTGTGCATAAAACATCCTACGTTGTGATCATTGTCATCTCATTCAATAAAAACAATAACAATAAAAAACATACTTAACATTACAATCCAAAAAACAAAACAACAGCGTCCACAACATTACAGGGTAAAAATCATACAAAATAGGTGTTCTATATAAAAGGATCAATGATCGCATGATTGATTCTCTTTTAGCCATGACTTCAGAGACTTTTTAAAACTGTTAAGATTTGCACAGTCTCTAATATGGAGCGGGATTGAGTTCCAATTTCCAGTTGCTTGGGATGAGAATGCTGATTGCTCAAAAGTGGTCTTCCTAAATTTGGTGGTACAATCACCTCTCGTCACCTCTAGTATCTCAAGCACGTCCGCATCTCAACACCACCCCATGAAGAAGAGCTCCAGGCTGAAGCGGCTACTTGATTGGGGTAGGAGGTGGGTCGGGGGGGTGATCCAGGCCTTACCGTCTAATTTGCGTATTGGACTTCAAGTGTCTGTGTCTCTAGGCTGTTGTATTGTCTCTAGTCTTGGGTGGGTGTGTAGTATTGTGTGGTTCATCATACTGTATATGAACAGACACCCAGAGAGAAATGTTCATTCCCTAGTAGACGAAGAGACTTTTAACCAACCTGGGTGGAGAACGTAGCGACTGATAATCATATTCCGGCCCAAATATATTCATTGGCTCAATTTGGAAGAGGAGAGGTGGCCTCTGGCCCTGCAGCCGGATCAGACGCACCAACCAGGGCAAATTGCACCCTGAGGAGGAAGCAGCTTTATTGAGACTGGCCTCCAGTTTAACTCTGTCCCCATGGGCGCGTCTTGCGTTGTGTCCACACAGTCACACACGGTGTTCATTAGGGAGCAGACCTCTACCACGGGTCGGTGCTGAGAGTTAATTGAGATCGATTAGAGCAATGACTTAGACGGAGCAGAGGTTTCACAAGCAGCCGATTCAGAGCATCTCCTGCCTGGTTGGAAGCAGCAAAGGGGGAGACAGTTTTGTGAAACATGCTGTCCTTTTCGTTCTTAATAACTTGAAAAGGAACAATGGCAATGATTCATTCAAACGCCTGCAACTCAAATCAATGTCATCAATAAAACAAGGTTTATGTGAAAAACAAGCTGGTAAAAAGCGTTTTGTGTCCCATCCTTCACCACGCTTGTATAATTTTCTTCATTTAACCTCTAACGTCTAACTTTACCTTCTTTCTCCTGCAGTTAATCGGTCTGCTTTGTCCTTATATCCTTTTCCTCAATGCAGATTGATTGAAAATATAACCTCGGCCTTGCATGATGGTTGCGGGCCGCCTGCCAAGCGCAATGGCTGTTCTCGGTTCTTCCTTCCTAAAACCAGACCTCTTGGTGTCTCCCTTCCTCCCCAACTAGCTCTCCCTCCCCCTCTCTCTCTCTTGCGCTGTCCATCCCTTCTCTCCCCCTCTCCCTCACTCCTTCTCTCCCCCACTCCTTCTCTCCCCCTCTCCCTCACTCCTTCTCTCCCCCTCTCCTTCACTCCTTCTCTCCCCCTCTCCTTCACTCCTTCTGTCCCCCTCTCCCTCACTCCTTCTCTCCCCCTCTCCTTCACTCCTTCTGTCCCCCTCTCCCTCACTCCTTCTCTCCCCCTCTCCCTCCCTCCTTCTCTCCCCCTCTCCTTCACTCCTTCTCTCCATCTCTCCCAATCGCCCTCTCTCTACGTTTCCCTATCTCCCACTCTGTTGTATCCCTATCACACATACACACACACTCCGCCTCTCTACCTCTCTACCTCTCACTCTCCATCCCTCTCTCTTTCAACTTTCCTCTCGGATCATCTCTCCCTCTCATCATCTCTCCCTTTCTCAACCTCCCTCTCTCCCTCTGTCCATCCCTCTTTCTCGTTGACTCTCTCTCCTCCACCTCTCCCTCTGTCCATCCCTGTCTCTCTTTGACTCCCTTTCTCTCCACCCCTACCTCCCTCCCTCTCTCCCCCCCCCTCTCCCTTTCTCCCCCACCTCTCCCTCTGTCCTCCGCCTCCCTCTCTCCCCCCTCTGTCCCTCTCACGGTGATATGAGTGGATGTGTCAGCTTAGTAGATTGTTCCCCCCAGTAGCTGCCTGTCATCCAAAAGAACCCTCTCTCCTCTCCCTCGGCCCGCCTCTATCTCCTCCTCTTTCACCCTGCTGTTGTTCCTTGATTTTGATCTGCCCATCCTTTAAATATCTATCCCCGACCTTTCTCTCTCATGTGCTCACGCTCTAAGATTCTCTCCTTTTGTCTCTTCCCGGCGGTTGCTCCACTCTCTTCACCCTGCCTCCTCAGCTCCCCTTCTCCCTCTCTCCCTCTCTCTTCCTCCCTTCGGCTCTGCTTCACTATCCCTTTGTTCTTCCTCTGAGACAGACGTGTCATGAAGACTCAGGTGCCTGTCCACTAGCACTCTAATGCTATTCTGTCTCAATGTGTGAGCTGTGTGTGTGTGTATTGGTGTCTGTAGGTTTGCCTGTGTGTGTGTGTGTGTGTGTGTGTGTGTGTGTGTGTGTGTGTGTGTGTGTGTGTGTGTGTGTGCATGTGCGTGTGTAGATGTGTGTTGGAGGAGTGTGTGTTGGCTTGTATATGTGTGTCCCTGTGTGTATCAGTGTGTTTGACCATAAGTGTATGTTTTCCATTGTGTGTGTGTGTGTGTGTGTGTGTGCGTGTGCATGTGCGTGTGTAGATGTGTGTTGGAGGTGTGTGTGTTGCTTGTATATGTGTGTCCGACCATAAGTGTATGTTTTCCATTGTGTGTGTGTGTGTGTGTGTGTGTGTGTGTGTGTGTGTGTGTGTGTGTGTGTGTGTGTGTGTGTGTGTGCGCGTGTGCATGTGCGTGTGTAGATGTGTGTTGGAGGTGTGTGTGTTGCTTGTATATGTGTGTCCGACCATAAGTGTATGTTTTCCATTGTGTGTGTGTGTGTGTGTGTGTGTGTGTGTGTGTGTGTGTGTGTGTGTGTGTGTGTGTGTGTGTGTGTGTGTGCGTGTGTGTGTGTGTGTGTGTGTGTGTGTGTGTGTGGGCGGGCCCAGGGAGAGACGCAGGGCCTGGTGGTCAGGGAGGATTAAGGTTAGGGGGTCATGTCCACTCGTGTCTTAGCTCCCCAGACATGAAGCAGGTGTGACCACAGTTGGGCTCCCCTCCTCCTCCTCCGTCCCGCTCCGGTCGCAGCAGCCTGGGCAGCAGCCGCAGCAGGAGGGAGGGAGGGAGGGAGGGAGGGAGGGAGGGGGCGGAGCACAGACCAGACAAGCAGACAGACAGAGCTTTCATGATGGTAAAGCTACGCACACGACACAGAGAGCTAACCAGTGGCATGGTAATTGATGAGAGACGCACAGAGAGCAGCAGGGATTAAAAAAATAATGAATGATCCAGTATATTTATCAAATATAGTAAGCAGATAGTAGGTTATTATGTGTGTGTGTGTCCGTTGCTGTATTCCAACATCCATACTTTCATGAGCACACTTAAACTTAGTACACTATCCGCACTCACTAAGTGTGCTAATTTTCAGATGTCAGTGTTGCTCCAAATCGAACACTAACAGGAAATTACGATCACGACTGCTGCCGCGGCTCCTCCCCCGCAATAAACACCCCGCTTTGAACGGTGAACTCTTTACGCCTAGCAGCTATAAAAAGCTATAAATGCTATAAAAACTGCAAAATGACTATTAATGCAGGCTATGTGGAAAATGCGCCGACTTTGGCTCAGCCTGGCTCCGCCCTCTTCCGCTACGTAGCTAAGATGGCTGCCGTTGAGTACGAAAAGTCTACATCGATCCACACTTTGCAATTTGATCGTCTGAGTACACCATCCGGGTCCTTTCAGTACACTTATTTTTGCCTGATCTGAATTGGAACGCCCTATGTACTCAAACTAAGGCTAGTAAGTACGGATAGTATGGATATTGGAACACAGCACGTGTGTGTGTGTGTGACTTGACTGTGCATCCAGATTAACACGTTGCATGTCCTGTGGCTGTTTATGTGAATCTGAATAAACTGTGCCCTTTAACCGGATTATCAGACCCGAGATCAGTGGACAAATGGTCAGGTGGGAGGTGGAGACACAGACCATACGTGGAACATGAACATACAGCAAAGAGCATGATGAACTAATTTAGATCCTCGGACAGATGGGTCAGGAAAAGACAAAGATGGTATGCATCAGCGATGTGAAATAATGAAATGTAGAAGAAATCAATGTTGTGCTTTGAATACATTTAGCTTAAATCCCATTGCATGCCTGCAGGAAACGAGGATTAAGAAAGATTGAGGTGAGGCTTAGACAGGAGGATGAACAGAGTGAGAAATTAGGAAATGTTCAATGCATGACCAACGTATGCAGTGGGCTCCTGCTGCTTTTGTTTTAATATCTGCTGTGATGTAAACAGTAGAGGCTTAAATGCCGCACAGATAAATCAAGAGCATTTATATAGACTAAACCCATAGCAATAATGTGGAAACCCCAGTCGATAATGTAACAAATTTCTGAGCACATAATATAATAACATTTTGCCTACAATTTTAAAACGTATAACATTCATTAACCACAAATGACCCTTCAAAGCAGTGCCAACATTTAAATATTTTTTAACCATTCAGCGAACAAAAGGCAACAGCCAGATTATCATTTAGGGGGCCACTCAATGACAGAAAGAAGCGTCATCAACACGCCCACTGAAGTGGTGTGAGAAATACCGACTTTCTACTCCTCATTCACATATAAGGTAATTTACATTTCCTACAGAGAAAATACTACCTCAGGGGTAGTATTATTCAGGAGATTTTCAGGGTACAAATTACATTTATATTTGTCTTTAAGAAGGTTGTCTCATATCTGGCTGTTGGTGAGTCTTGAAACTAAGCACTCTAGTGTTTAGCATTGCAATTGGTTGTACTAACTTTAACCTTGCCGTTAGTAAGAGGTCGTTGATGCTAGTTTCAGTCACAAGGTGACAACAATAGGCTGGATTGCTGGGGCGGAGCTAAAGCTGCCTGAGCTACCCTTTGCATTTAAAGGCTAGCTATTATTAGCGTTAGGACCCTGGCAACAAAGACTAAGGGAGTCTCTCTGTGGGAGTCCCTCGAGGAAGACCAGGGAAGCCACCCTGATTGTAGCTATGTGTCGTACTTCACTCATCGTCAGGATTTCCACTCATAGACGACGCCACCATACATCCTCTGCTCGGCACAGCAACCCATTCAATCTGTGCCATCCACCGACCCTTGCCTACACTGACCTTGAAGTGATGGAAGGACTCTGGAACTGCCAATCAGCGGTCAAGAAGGCAGACTCCATTTCGGCCTACGCGTACCTCACGACCCTCCACTTCCTGGCCCTGACAGAGACTTGGATCACGCCAGAGAACTCTGCTACCACTGCTGCCCTCTCCACCGTATACTCATTCTCACACACCCCAAGACCATCAGGGTGATGGGGGGACTGGACTCCTCATCTCGCCGAAGTGGTCCTACCAGGTCCTTCCACTAGAACAGATCTGCATTTGAACTCCACGCTGTCACTGTCACCCTTTCCATCAAGCTCTTCATTGTGGTGATCTACCGTCCTCCAGGTCCCCCTCGTGACGATGAGATGGATGCCCTTCTCAGCTGCTTTCCTGAAAATGGCACACCACTCGTTATCCTTGACCTACTTGACCTGATATTCACAAGGTCCTGCGGCACCTCTGCTCTTTCTGTTACCCTGCCCTCCGTGTCTAACCATGACTTTGTTGCTCTTTCTCTCCCCTTGAAGTCCTCTCCCCCCTTTCTCTCTAGTCCCCACATTGTCACCACCCGCCGGTAACCTCAAATCTCTCTCTCTCTACGTTTCCCTCAACTGTTCTATCTTCTCTACCTTCTGTTGAATGATTCACTCAACTATCCACCGAGGAATCCTTCGACACTCTGCTATCCTCCCTCTCCTCCTCTATGGACTCCCTCTGTCCCTTCCACTCCAGACCTTCGCGATCCTCACCCCCTCCTCCTTGGCTGTCCGAATCTCTGCGGACTTATAGAGCAGAGTTGCGGGCAGCTGAGAGGAAATGGAAGAGATCAGACTGTCCTTATAATCTATCTCACTATATTTTCCTTCTCTCTGATTTCACCTCCACTGTGTCAACAGCCAAATCTGCCTTCTACCGGACCGAAATCAACTCCTCCGCCTCAAACCCCAGGAAACTGTTTTCCATGTTCTCTTCCCTCCTCACCCCTCCCTCCCCTCCACCTCCATCCTGCCTCACTGCCGATGACTTCGTTACCTAATTAACCCAGAAGGTAAGGGCATTAGCTCCTCTTTCATCCCTGCCACCATCCTCCCTCCTCCCATCCCCCCCTCACCTCTGACGCGGTCAACAGAATAATAATATCTAACCATGCCACCACCTGCCCCCTTGACACTATCCCTTCCTCTCTCCTCCAGGCTGTCTCGAGCGACATCCTGCCATTTCTCATACCACGCTCATCAACTCCTCCCTCACTTCATGCATTGTTCCATCATCTTTCAAGACTGCCAGAATAAAGCCTCTCCTCAAAAAACTGACCCTTGATACCACCGACATCCAGAACTACAGACCGGTATCTCTTCTTTCATTACTCTCTTAAACACTGGAACGTGCCATCGCTAACCAACTGTCCTCCTATCTCTCATCTAACAACCTGCTTGACCCTCACCAGTCAGGCTTCAAGAAGGCACACTCCACTAAGATGGCTCTCCTCGCAGTGACTGAGTCCCTCCGTGCTGCCAGATCCTCGTTCCTCTCATTGGTTCTCATTCTCCTTGACCTGTCCGCAGCATTTGACACGGTGAACCACCGGATCCTCCCTGCCACTCTCGCCAAACTTGCCATTGCTGAATCTGCTCTTTCCTGGTTCACATCCTACCTGACGAATCACACTTATCAGGTTACATGGAATGGCTCCTTGTCTAAACCTTGCACGCTTGAAACTGGTGTCCCTCATGGCTCTGTACTGGGGCCTCTTCTGTTTTCCCTCCATACCATATCTCTATACCATATCTCTGGGTTCTGTAATTTCATCACACAGCTTTTCCTATCACTGCTACGCTGATGACACTTAGCTATTTCTCTCTTTCCCCTCATCTGACAAAGCCCTGATCGCAACACGCATATCTGAATGTCTGGCAGATGTCAGTACTTGGACAACTGCCCATCACCTGAGGCTTAACCTCAACAAGACTGAGCTCCTCCTAATGTCAGGGAAAGATTGCCCACACATGGACTTACTGGTCACTGTTGAGAACATCAGTGTATCTCCTTCTCCAACTGCCAGAAACCTCGGTGTGGTACTGGACAATCAGTTATGCTGCACCGCAAACATCACCGCGGGGGCCCGTTCCTGCAGATTTGCACTTTACAACATCCACAGGATCCGGCCCGTCCTCACAAGGGAAGCAGCTCAGCTTCTAGTCCAATCATTGGTCATCTCCTGCCTAGACTACTGAAACTCGCTCCTGGCTGGACTCCCTGCCACTGCCATTAAACCTTTGCAGTGCATCCAGAATGCGGCAGCGCGCCTCATGTTCAACCTACCTAAGTTCTCCCATGTGGCCCACCTCTTCCGGGACCTCCACTGGCTCCCTGTAGTAGCTTGCATCAGATTCAAGATGATGGTACTGGCAGACAAGGCAGTCAATGGAACTGACCCTGCCTACCTCCCAGCATTGGTCAAGCCACACACCCCAGCTCGATCCCTCTGCTCAAGTACCTTAGCTGGACGTCAGGTACCGCCATTGCTAAGAGCAAGCAAAGGCCCGTAAGCAAAGTCACAACTTTTCTCTGTTTTGGGACCTCAGTGGTGGAAAGAGCTCCCTGCCGATGTCAGGATCGCAGAGTCGCTCACCAGCTTCCGCAAAAGACTCAAAACTCACCTGTTCAGAGTTCACCTCGACTCTGCATAGCAACCCAGCCCCTTCCAGACACCATTGTATGTTGTACGTCCTGGCACTTAATGTATGCATTTATTGTAAGCACTTATTTATATTACTTAATTGTGTAGCATCTGTAGTAGCTGCTATCACTGCTGTACACGGGGTATGGGTTAGCCTAGCGATTTTTAGTACTTGCACTTGGTTCTATGAACATCTTTACTGTACTGACAGCGATATATTGTTTCACTTCTTATGACAAATGTACTTATTGTAAGTCGCTTTGGATAAAAGCGTCTGCTAAATGCCATAAATGTAAATGTAAATGTACAAATGTCAGGACATGTTGTTCACACATACTGCCCATCAGAAGAATATCAGGACTTAGACGTTTGTCTGAAAACTGCTAGGGTGTGAGCATTTGATTACATTATAAAATTAGTCAAATGGTAACAGGGGTAATTGTTCAATGGAAAGTGCAGTGCACTATGCATGCAAATCAATTATTAAATAGCTTTTACTGTTATACAGGGCTGAAAAGTGCATAGACATTTTAAAATGCAAGGCAATTACTATTGGTCAGTTGAAAATAATAATCATCATTGAGATTAAACATCTCTTCCAGTGTCCTGGCCAAGACAGGCAGCAGTAGCTTACAGTCACACATAGCATACACACAAAGCTAAAAAATAATAAAATAAAATAACTAAAAGAGTCCGCAGTGGGGGAGGGGGGGATATCAATATCGCAAGACATTTGGGGAGCCTCAAGGAGGAGGATAATATTACATTTGAGCAACAAAGTGTAGTCTTGTGGTGGACTCTATAGACATAATTCACCATACTGTGTTATTGACATGTTTTCGTTCTGTGCTATAGGGACACTGTCTCTTTAAGAATCACGTGACTTCTGTGTTGATATTTGCCAGTCATTGCAATGTTTGATGCTTAAAGGTCCAATGGCATGCTACTTTATGGATGCTTTAATATAGATATTAGTAGGCCCCAAACACAGTATTGTACTGGTACAGAATTACAGCCACTACAAGCCAGTCGCACATTGAGCTTTCCTCAAATGTGCCGTTTCGGTGTCTGTAGCTTTAATGCAAATGAGGAGGAGGGAGGCGGGTCAAGGAGGAGGGTGGGGGTGTGGCCCTGAGCAGCTTGCAGCCACGGTACCATGCGCTCTGTTTACAGTGGATGTATCGCAATAGCGAGACGCACACAGCCTTTAGCCATGTTCTGTAAGTAATTTAGAACACATGGGAGTCCTGGAGCTCTATGTCTAAATAATATCATATTATACATATATATCTATATCATATAATATATATTATCACGGCCAAAAGCTGTGTGAGCCTCCAGACGATATTATGAATCTGAAACGACTGCGTCGGGTTCTCCGACGTCTCTGGTTCTTCCACGTCCACATCAATCTGAAGTAGACTGAACCACGACATGGAGGAGAAAGGGATTGTTGCCCGCGATTGTTGACCGCGGTTGTCTTCCGCCGGAGCCTCGCTGCCGAGGGACCATCATCTCAGCAGCGGTCAGCGCTTAGGCACCACCGCCTCCTGCAGCGATGAGGCAGTGGTCCCCAATTCCTTCTCAACCATGGCTGAGATAACCCCAACTACAGTCTCGTTGTGGAAATACAAGAGACGTCAAAGAACCAACGTGTTATGCACCATAACACCAACAGCAAACACTTGCGTTACAGTGTGTGTAATCACACACACACACACATGTGGCGCTCACACGGGCGTGTCTCATTGGCAGGCCAAATTCTCTGGGCGGGCAAGGCAGAGAAAGGGGAGGAGCTTAGATCCTTTTGGACGACATATGGGACCACATTCCAAATCAGCGCCCTTGAGCCTCAGTTTGTATAAAGGCGAGTTTTAGCCACTGGGGGACCATAGGCAGGCTAGGGGAACTTATATTCATGCTAGAAAACCTCATAAAGTGCAATTTTCATGCCATGGGACCATTAACGGTTTTATGTGACATAATGAACGACCCGCCAAAAACAACACATAAGGGCCCTATCTTGCATCCAGCACAATTGACTTTCTGCACAACGTATGTGTCGTTGCTAGTTTGCAACTGGTGCAGAGCGTTCTTTTCCCTCCACCGCGACGCGTCAGTAAATTAGGGAATGATCTTGCGCCCCAACGGGTGGTTCGGCGAAAGGAGGAGGCGTGATCTGGCGCAAACGTTCCCTGGTGCTATTTTGCAGTTTCAGAAAACAATTCCGCCACAAACCAGGAAATACCTGGTTTAAAGTCAGTGGCGCGTTGTTCAGATGCTATTTGAAAGGCGCATGCATAATGTTGCTTGTGCACCTCGCGCATACACTTTGCTTCTCTCATCTAACTAGCCACACATTCTGGGTAAATTATTTGGGAAAGAACAGCTGATACAGCGGTAATAAGTTGTACTTTTAAATCAATGCATCTGCAAACACCATACAGCAAACACATATTTTCTTGACACAGACATCATGTACAAGCCCATAACTTTTAGGATTGATGAGTATTTGATCGAGAGAAAACATTGTTTTACCACGAGTGAGTGTTAAAAAGAATGAATGAATGCGGGCGCGCGTGTGTGTTTCTGTAAAATAATTAATGAATGCGGGTGCGCGTGTGTGCGTCCATCTGTTTAAACACACGCAAACTAAACACGTAACGCATAATACAGTCCATGGCAATGCATATTAACGGGGGGACACATCAGGGATGGAAATTAACACCCGCTACATGCCATTTGCGGGTGGATTTGTATGGTGGCAGGTGAATTGTGTCACTTCACCCGCCACTGCGTCGGGTAATACTTTCCAGTCAGGTCTGTTCAAATTTGCATATTTAATACATTCGTCATACGGCGCTGCACAGTTCCACAACCATTACTGTCAACATCCGGCCCCCTTCTTCTTCTACGCCTCTTTTGCTGAACTGCGACTGTCAACATCCGGGATAATATACCGGTAAACATAGAGATAATATGCCGGTATCAACATTCGGTATAGTATGCTATTCTAATTATTGACATATAAAGAAAGAACTACTAGAGAAAGCAATGTTGCGTTTCCTCACCGGAGGAAAGAGAACAGCTGAGGAGAGTGTAGGCCAGGTACAGGTGGCGGATGATAGTACGGCTGTCATCCCCAAAAAGAAGCGTTGTTTTAATAAGAGATGGCGAACATCGGACAGTGGGCAACACCGTGACTGGCTGGTGTTTGACGGGACGAGCCAGACAATGTTCTGTGCTCTCTGTCGTAAACATGCGTCGGATGGCCACAGGTCCAATAGTTTTGTGAGTGAGACACAAAACCTAAAATTGGAAGCCGTGAAGGACCACGAGTCCTCAAAAAGTCACCTTCACGTTTTGAAAATTGCCAAGGGAAAATCAGCGCCTGAAACCACGAAGGCGATGAGGACGCTCGTTAGCCTCAAAACAGCCCAGCTTGATGGCTCTACTATTTCGAAATGCACACGCAATTTCCAAAAAGGGAAGGCCATTTCAAGACTACGAATGGCACTGCACGTAAGTTAATTTTTTATTTTCTATTAGGCCTAATGCAATAGTTTGTTGTTGTCGAAAAACTAGCATGTTGGGTAACCTTAGAGCTCTGCTCACTTGTTTGGCAAACGGCTGCTTTCTGTCAGTCTGGTCAAAACAGATGTCAAGTGTGTGTGCTAAGACGTAGGGCTGTCCCGAATACCATTTTACAGGCTTCGAATACTCGTTGGATATTCCGAGCGAGTATTCCAATACTTGTTCCGTTCCAAATCAGCTGTCATCTGTGCCATCGTAGCCCTTACAGGAGCTTATCAATTCATCCCGTAACGTGCATATAAATCCATACAAAGATCCAATGTTTAATCGTTTGTGTCCATATTAAATCCATCATTGACCGGGTATTCCTTTGACAAAAGCCAGTCTGCGAATGCGCAATATCAGGGCTGCATAGCGAACGTACACAAACAGATATGCTAACGAGTTCCTATATATATATATAGTTTAATGTATTCTGACGTTTTTCAATGTGTCTTGCACTTATTAAGTCATTGTTTCTTGTTCTTGTTTCTTCATGGTCTGTTTTCAAATGTTAAATTTCGAATGCATAGGCAGATTATGAGTCCTTCTATACCGAGAGGATACATCTGTTGCATTATAGGGGTAGATTTCATTATTACGTCGGTTGAATTGAAGAAATTAAAATGGCCAGTCGACTGAAAAAACAAATGTTCCTATTGACTTATGATGGTGTAGCCATGCTGTTGTTTTATTGTTAATATGTCAATTTGTTTTTTATTGAAAATACTTTGTATAGATGAATTGTCCCCAAACCTGTCATCGTAACACCTTTGAAATAAACATGACTTAACATGGCAGATACCTGTGTATTGTTTATCATATGCGGTAAGAGTGTAACATTTTCAACTCAGTTCCTTGGTAGCACCTACTTACAGTAAAAATCACTTCTGATGGAAAAAATGATGTGTATGAAAAACGCTTTTCTTATCTATTGTTACTATTATATTGTTTAAAATGTCTGCATATATTAAAAAAATATATAGCGTATTAAAAGTGTCTGGTAAAAAAGATGAGTGGCTGGTAGATTTTTAAATCTACCTGCCACAGTGTGCCAGGTAAAAAGTTAATTTCCATCTCTGGGACACATGCATGTTAGGAACACAAGTCGATAACGATAATGCATACAATACTGGTAAGAAACTATGTTTGTTAATGTATTGCGTATTTCATTAAATAGAACCACAGTTACCGCACATCATATGTGTGTTAAGTTTTCTTTGCCGAAATTCATTTGACGACTCAGTATTTCTGAAGTTGTGGAAGAAAACGCTATTCAATGTCTGAATTAGGCCATATTATTTGGCAATAAACTGAGCCATTTGAAGTTTGAAATTCATGTGGTCATGCATCTGTCTCATCAGAATATCAACTCGTCAGATTCAAATGCACTCATGGCTCTTAAAGGGGATGGGAGATGGCACTCTCATTGGGTTATTGCACGTTACGCCCAAACCACACCCTTGGGCGTACGGATAATTAGGCTACTTCCGACCAACCCTTTTTAGATTTTTGCCGGGCGCAAGAGACATTTATCCGCCGGTAAAATAGCAACATCGCGATAGAACGGCCCACAAAGCCACTTGCACTTTCGACCGTTAAAATAGGGCCCAAAGTCTTACCTGGGCGAGTGCTCTGCCATCGACACACGCGCAGGTTAGTACACACCGCACACACCGCAGCGGCACACACGCATGTAAGAACACACACGCACGCGCACACACCGCAGCAACACTCGGCCATAACGTCTTAGGTCGGCGAGTGTGTTGCCCATAACGTCTTAGCTTGCCCATAATGTCTTAGCTTGGCGGGTGTGTCGCTGCCTTTGTCTTGACGTACGGTGTGTGCACGTGTGTGAGCCTGCGTGTGTGTGCGCTTCCGTGTATTGTATATGTCGCTGCCTTTGTCTTGACGTGCGGTGTGTGCGCATGCGTTTGTGTGTGTGTGTGCGTTTCCATGTATGTGCGTGTGCGCGGTGTGTGTATGCGGTGTGTATGTGCGTGCTTGCAGTGTATGTATGCGTTTGCGCGTGCTGTGTGTGAACGTGTGAGCTGCAGGCTTCATGCACATGCGCACATGAGTTACTTGAGTAACTGGGACGACAGGCCTGCTGTTGTAGTAGTAAGTATAGTAGTAAGATATAACTGTTCTACAGATTTCCTTTTAATGAATAGAAACATCATCGTACATTTCTAGAACCATTTCCAAACCATTATGACAGAACAGGCATGAGATGAAACAACAACAATGACCTACCACAGCTATCTTTGCATCGTTGCTGCTTCACTTTTGAATGCAGCAATGATGTGACTCGTGCTCCATTAGGTGTCTGCATGAAAAGCATCCAAAAATCTACAATATCCACCACTTACAATAGTAGTTTTCACATCCAAATTGCATTTCAGCGATTTAATTCTCTTATACAAGTGCAGCCCCTAACCCCAATCCAAAGTTGGTTAAATGAGGCTGCTGGATTTCTTGCCAAATGAAAATGTAAATGGGTGATTTAACGAGTCAGTGTAATTGGGCAACATAGCCAGTGGCGAGCCAAGTATTTGGAAAGTGGGACACAGCCAGCGAGAAGGAGGGAATCCTACAGGGCATAATGAGTCCACGAGGAGACAGGGGGTCCGTCTCATAACAGGAAGTGACATAGGGGTATTTGCGGCCTTGTTCCTTAAAACACAACGATTCAGGATCCGTGTTGTTGGACCCGGACCCCACAGGCACCGTGGAGTCATCCATGTGAGGGTCGGCAATAAGGGCAGGACAAGCAGGTCGCTTCTGGTCTCTCCTTCCAGGCAACGAAATGACCAATCAGCCTTCAGTTACACTGGTGTTACGTGTCAATCATTACAGAGTTCAGAGGGGAAGGAGATGAACCAGCTGGCAAATGAGTCATCTCATTAGAACATCTGTGAACACATGCACACACGCAGTCAGACACACGCACACACACACACACACATACACACACACACACACACACACACACACACACACACAAGGACATACATAAATACACACACACTCTGAATTCCAACATATATTAAGTGTTGATTGCTACCATTTCAATTTATAAGAAAAAATAACACACATATACACACAGACACAAACACACACCTCAATTCAACTCATGTAAGACATTATCGATAACTAACCCTGACATAATGGTATGATAGCAGGTTAACCTTCAAACAAAACAAAAAATCTTTTTATTGTGTTGCGCTTGTTTCAACGGATCGAAGGAGTCTGGGAGGAAGTTTAGAAGCCCGACAGTGTGATCTTTAAACCACCAAGGTGACTCCCTTGGCTGTTACAAGTTGGTGATTGACGGCTCAAAGCATTGATATTGGTTATCTCTCTGGGTAATAAGTTACAAGGGCAGCCGATTGAGCAGCAGGGTCTGATGGTATCTCCACGCTGCTCATTACCGGCTCCCAGGAGGAGGGCGGTCAGCCGGCCTAAGAGATCACTCGTGTGGGGCTGCTGGAGTTTGTGTTGCGGTGCCCAGATTTTTGTTGTTTCGTGTCCTCGGATAACAAGGTGGTAGCACCAGAGTGGCACATAATGGAATAATTTAAACTTGTATTTGTTGCCAATCATGTAAATCCGGCTGCCGTTAATATAGCTTTCCTTTGCTACTTTCCACATGACCTTAGGCAGTATCTGCCAATCCACTTGAAGTAAGCAGCCTCTCCTTCTCCCTCCTCTGCCGTCTCCTCCCCCTTCTTGTCTTCTCCTTGTCCCGTGTATGTCTCCTCTTGTCTTCCTCTGTCTCTCCTCCGCACTGCTCTTAGTCTATACACACTATCACATAAGACTCCTTCCCCTCGGCCAGAGGCTGCCATGTTTCCTGCAGCCACGATACCGTGAAACAAGCTCAGTACAGCTGGCTTTGAGATGTTCGTTAGAAAATAGAACCTTAATGTGTACTTGTGCACACACATGACCTTCCATTGTACTCATTTCTAGAGATGAGTAAGGCAAAATAAGCAGCTCCAAATACTCCAATTTTAACACTGAGACTCCTAGATACGGGGTAAACCAGAGAGTGTTACGGCACGGCTGAAAGAGGTAGGCATGTCTGTGAGGAGGACAGAGAGAGAGAATGAGGGTGTGTATGTGTGTGTCTGTGGGTGCGTGTGTGTGTGTGGGTGTGAGTGCGTGTGCATGTGTTTGTGTCTATATGTGTGTGTGTGTGCAGTTGTGTACGTGTGTATGTGTCTGTGTGTGTGTGCATGTGTGTGTGTGCGTCAGTGGTTGTTTGTGTGTGAACTTACTCTGTGATTCACTATTTTAATTAGGCAGCAGCAGAAGCAGCACGAAGCCTACTGCCCAAATTCCAGCAATATATGTTTCCAACCATTCAAAAAGAAAAAAAGTACCACAACAACATTATCGCTCCTACACAGTGCAAAGTAAAACTCAGCCATTACCTATGGCCTGATGTTTCAAAGCTGCCTTGGTGAAGCTGTTAAGACTGCTAAATCCGGCGCTGTTCCATGTCCCCTCACTGATGTTGAACAGCAAACACGGCCAGCAGAATAGCTTGTTCTGAACGGTGCTAGCCGTTAGCCAGTCATACCGGCTGTAGTTGCACACTGTCAAGTGCCGCACAAAGCCTTTACCGGCCTGGGTCAGCCCATCCAGCTTCGGTGTAGGTCTTCTTCTTGAAATTAAATCTGTCTTCTCTCCAAACGATCGCCTTGAAAAAGGCAAACGAAGGAGATCAGAAACAGGATCGCTAGGTGCTGTGAAGGCGGTGGCCATAGTAGTTCACTATGAACTCTGTACCGCCAACGATTCAAAATTCGCTGATGACATCCCCGGAGGCCAGCGCCGGCATATTGCTGGGCACTGGGGCCGTTCTATGACTACACATCAACATTTGATTGGCTGATTACACACGTCAGTCAAATTTATTATCCAATGGGAGGTGGCAGCTTCAGCGAAAGGCTAGCAATACTTTTAGTGCTGGCCCCGCTGGTCCATGTAACCTAGCTGTGTGTTATTCACCTGAGCTCAGCTGTACAAAAAAAAAAGGTTTTCCTTCTGGAATTATGTTGTAAGTACTGAAAAAAAAAATGGAATTAAGATACGGAATTGCAGGGAGTTGGATTCAGAGATCGAGACGGCATGCTGTCGCCAGTCCCCGCAGGAGAGTTGTCAATTGCAGATGCTGTGTCTGGAAGATTAGGGACACATTTATGTTTACGTGTAAATGCCTGCAAATAAACATTGTAAATAAATATTATTGTATATGGTTTTAAAATGTTTCCCTTTTTTTTATATAACAGATGTTTGCACCACCTTTCTTTCATTTGTTCAATTATACACACTTTTTGGTTAGAAAAATATTTATTTTGGATATTGAAAACAATGCAAATGACAGTTCTTCATGTTTTTTTTTTGCCTTACGGCTATTGTCTAACATCTTCTTGAGGGCTCTCTGGATTTCCTCGTGACCCGCACAAGTTTGGATATGGGTGGTGGCTGTACCGGGGCAAGCAGTCCGAGCCGTCTTGGGTCATCAAGCCTCGTAACGATAACTCATAACAATGCTATTTGCCAACGCTTGCAACTAAGAAAAAATACAAAGCAATCTTTTTACAAACATGTTTACACACGAGTAACTAGACCAAAGGTATAACATGGTTAAAGCTATAATGGAGGTTCACGTCTCGTAAAATGTAACAGTTCTGTTACCAACGAATATGTGCTAACTAGCAGCTCTCGTTCAGGGTACTGCATTATATGGCCAGCTGGACATATCACATGATATAGGCATTCGAATAGCGGTTTATGATCTAAATAAACAAGAACCTGGATTAGGGATTTAGCCTGTATCTGGGGGACGAGACAGACGGACAGCAAAACAACCATGGAAACAAAGGTATTTGGTAGCGAGTACGCTAACACGCCAGCAAGCAAGCAATCTTGAAACATACAGGGCTCACAACAAAATGGTTGAGCAAACATATTTTTACAGAGACTATCAACATCAAGAAAGCCACGAGGAAAAAGTTCACCCAAGGGTACTTACAATTTCAAAAGCAACACGGCCAAGTCGGCGTCTTCTTTTTCTTTCAGTTCACGCTATTCCTGAAAAGCTCGCCCAATGTTTACTGTGTCTGGCCTCTGTTGGTCAATTTCCCTTTTCTCTTCTTCTGTTCCTCCGACATTGGGTTAATCTGTCTCTTTTTAGTCGGCTGATCCATGATGA